>NC_040878.1:49575515-49878546 GCF_003676215.2 Rhopalosiphum maidis
CTGTAAAAATAAGAAGGGAGTTTTTTTTTTGCATGGACCCAACTAGAGTAGTACTTGAAAAATTGTGGGATACAGCTAGTCTATTATCTTAAAAACACTGAGACCTAACTTGACTAACGTCACTTTATAAATAGTGCAACTATACTGCTGCCAATACTATTTTTTTTATTATTATTTATTATCAATAATATTTATGCACCATAAAATTGAGGTTATGAAGTTAGTATTCATAAACTTAGTCACAAATTGACTTCCGTATTTTTTTTTTTTTAATCACGATGCATGATTTGACTATTTTAATTCATTTTTAGATTTTGTATACGATGAGAACACTTTTAGTAAAGCTGATGTGAATTGTTGTCTCCGGATAACAAATTTTGTCATAACAAAATACTAGTACACTGAATATTAGGATTAGTTAAGTAAAGGTTTAAGAAGAATATTATAATTATTATTAATTTCCTATTAGATTATTTAAGAATTAGAACACAATTAGTATGATTAATAAACCTAAATTATTAAACTATTCAAATATCACTTGAATTTTCTTGAAATATTATAATCCATATTTTCCATATTATAAATTATATTTTCAATAATTTTCAATTTTACACTGTAGAAAATAAAAATAAATTATACCTGTAAGTCCTTGTATAGTCTTCATTAATTTTACTAAAATAATGATAAAATAAGTTATTAATTGAGCTACTTGGAACTGAACTATTTATTACTCTTATCTTTCTAAAAATCGTGTGTTGGGTAATTCAGGAATAATCGATTTAAGTTTTATATAAATGAAAATTATTCTTAAGACTTTACGTTGTTATTACCCTTTGTTCTTATGATTTCAGCACCTAAAAAATGAATATACAATAAATGTAGTAATATATATTTTGTCAATGACTAAATGATTTAGTATTAGGATTCAAAGTACAGTCGTATAAGACTTAAATATAGTATGCACTAGAAAAACCTTAAAGCTAAGGTATTTGTAGTTCAATGAGATTGATAAATAAAGGATTACTTTACACTTTTAAATTTTTAACTAACTATAATACTAAATGCTTATAATATTAATTAATATTAAATTATATAATTACATTCCCGAGAATAAACTGGTATGAATACTTAAAATATGATCATTCAGTAAAATAATTTAGAAGAAATTAAAATCTTATACGAAAAAAATATAATTGATTTCTTTGGTGTTTTTTTATTTTTAATTATTTATTTTATAAAATTTCTGAGCTCCATTAATATAGTAAAAATAAACCCTATATAATATTAATTGATCGATTTAAGTTACATAATATTATATTCTATAGTAATTTTCTTACGATAATCATATGATTTAATGATATTGACGTATTGATCATTAACTAAAAAATACATATTGTTCATATTATATAGATATTTAATTGATTTATGTCTTATATACGATATTTTATTTGCACTAAACAAGATATTTTTATAATAAATAATAAAACACTAAGTATTATACTCACTATAAAATTTTTTTGATTTTAATAATCCTGTATATAAATTTATAATTGTACAATTCTAATGTTAACACAAACCCAATATTAAGAACTATATTGTAATGGTAATGAATAACAGTTTTAATAGTATGCATTGTATGCATTAGGCAGTTCTTTTACTATAAATTATGTTTAAAACATATAATTAATATCGTTTAGTTTACCTTCACACCCTAAAAGTATAAAACAATTGTAAATTAAATTAAAATTCTCTGATAAATTGTATAGTATTATTATAAAATATTACCCATGTTCACAGTATCAATGAATTAAATTATTTTTTATTTTTATACTGCTTTATTTGATAGTAATATATGACTAATAAACTATAGGTGATATTACACAAATTAAGTACAATGTTATTAGTAGGTATGATATTAAATTGCACCTAACTATATATAATTATAATATATCTGTTATTAAGGATAAAGTTAATTTTAGCGAGGAATTTTGTGTTCATACAATTTCAATTTATTCTTCAATAATAAAGTTGATCGGACAATTTTAAATAAATTATAAAACATATTATGTTTAAAAAAAATATTTTATAAAAGCTGTAGATAAATTATGTATACCTAATAATAATAATTATCGTATGGTTATGAGCTTACTTTTAATATAGGTTTTACCTGCGAATGTATAAACGTAATTAATTGATTAGTGTTTTATGAATCAAAAAATATTACAATACTTGCTGTTTTACAATAAAATTTGATATGTTTTAAATTAAATAACAAATATATACACTATATAGTTATTTAATTTATAAAATAATAAAAATATTCTATTTTGTAATGTATAAAAATCTATCAGTTAATTTACAAGGACGTATTGTTTCAATCATCAAAGAAAAAAATGTTTTATTTTAATAAAAATATCTGTTTTTAATAACAACGTGTAGTGTATATTATAATAAGTTGACTTACTCAGATGATCTGAAAATGTATAAACATAAATATTAAATATATTTAATGATTATTAATACTTCTATTTGAAATATGATCGATGAAAAACATGTGATTTTTTGTTATGGTTTAAAATCATTTTAGTCTTTTAGTTTTATATTTTGTAGACTTTTTGTATTATTCGATTTGTTTATTTGTGTTTGACTGCGGGTAATATATCTTGGAGACTTCAACTGAATTCAAAATTAAATATAATTATAAAAATAAGGCATCAAATTTCACACAGCTTAACATTATATTTATATACTTCTAAAGTTCTAACATTCCCGTGTGGACAGTTTGACTGTGTGCAGTGTGTACGCAGCACACATTTATGCGACACTGGCAACACTCAATGCCCAATGGTTTTCTTCGTATCACTATCAAAAACTAACGGAAATCGTTCTATTCTATTTTACTCTTACTAGATAAAAACTACCAAAATACGGATATAAACGTTGAATTAAAAGGTTATCATACTGATAATACACTAACTGATTATAGATCTATCATAATTAAGTATTAAACTATTAACTATTAAGTATGGATTGAATAAATATATTTTTGGCCTTACTTTTGTACAATAACTCTACATGAATGCAATAAAATAGTTACATTAATACAAGTTTTATAAATTTCGAATAATTGTTCATTTTTATTATGAATACATATTAATATTTTATTTATTGAATTTCTATTTATATAATTTTAAGAAAATCAAGGTAAAATATCTGTCGATAAGCTAAGAACCAGTCACAATGAATTCCCAAAACACGAAAATAGGGCTTCGATATAGCTGAAAATAGTACTGAATGCTTTAAAATTGGAAGTCTGTTTTCCTTTTTATAACTTAGAAGATACGGATTTTTTACCGTGGGGTTCAACCCCCCCCCCCCCCCGAAATATTTTTGATTAACGAAGAAAAAATTGTTTTATTATGGTGCGGCACAATTTGTATTGCTAAATTTTGTAAACCCCCTCCGAAATTTATTTTTTGTGTACATGCCTGAGTTGAAGAATAGGTGGGATGGGCGAACCACGATTATTATTGTGATGAATATTAAATAATGGCATAATAATATACATAACTACTTCTTTAGAGAACCTAAATTAAAAAATATAATTAAAAATACATTCAATCTGTGTATGAAGTATCTACATTTGCACAATTGAATTTATAAAAATGATTTATTTCACCGTATAATTATTAGAATGTAAAATATTTACAGAATTTCAATATATAGCTCCTATAACAGATACCTGTATCTTTTGGAAAATTGGAGATCTGAAAAAAATTCTACAAGGTTTTCTTAATATCTGATGTATACCTTTTAGGTACATTATCTTCATTGGCAAACTGCACAAATTCAATTAGTTCGAATATATCATCCATATTAACTATACTTTAGGTAGGATAATTTAATAAAAAAATAACATAAATTGACACACTGTAGAAGGTAAAACGATAATTTTGTGAACAATTTTAACAAATTTATTCCATTATTATTTTTATGTTATCAGCTGAATTAAAAAAATCATAGTTTACGGGCTCGTTAAGAGTGGTTTATCCACCATATAACTTTAAGGGAAACCTTAAAAGATAGCTATCCTATAAGTATGACTTTGCAACACGATTTTAAGTGACTGTGCTTAGGTGGCACTTAAATTGATTTTAAGTAACACTGAAATGACTCTGCATACGGGCAATATAATTGTAATTTAAAATACTATAATAATAATACCCAATCCACAAAATGAACAACTTTCCACAATATATGCACCTATAAATTCAAATGTTTGAATTTGTAAATATATAATAGATTTTTCATAAATAGTATTCATAAAAACATATTATATTCTAAAAGAAATAAAATAAAGTAACTGAAAAAAAATATTTAGATATCTTTATGTTTCTGTAAGTATTTGTTTTTTTTAACTAAAACAAAAAAGATATTATTTGATGAGAAATCGTTATTTTACGAGTGAATATGCAATATCGTCAAATTTGTAACTTCAAAGGTTCATAAAAAAATAATTATAGATTCAAGTTTAACTTTGTTTTAATTTCAATTATAACAACTTGAAAGTCAGAACGCCTGGTCACCGAAATACTTCGTCCCAGACATATGCGCCAACCGACATTTGTTTATTATTGTGTTTATATGAATATATGACGTGTATAGTAATTCGCAGCAAGTGGACCGGATCGCTGAGCAAAACATATAAGTAATGGTGTACGGTGGGTATGTAAGTGTGTATGTGTTTGTGTATAATCAAACAATAAACAATTGGGAACTGTGATGAAAAATCAAAACTGAGCCGTCGCGGGACGCCTGACAGATGTGAAACATCAACGATTTTCTTTTTGTAATAATTTTAAAAATTATTATTATTATTTTTTTTTTAATTATTATTATTATTAATTTTTTGCCGAGCTTCGGCGAATTGAGCCGACGAGCTACGAGTGGGGCGTCGCCACGCTACAGTCGGTCCACTACCGTACCGCGCCATTAGATGTTTCACATCAAAAATAGGTAACTTAAAATGAAATGCAATAATAGCTTTAATAAAGCAAGAATAAATAAATTGCGGCCATGTTGGCTTAATAAGTAAAATGTATAATAATATAATAATTAAAATAACAATTGCCTATTTGGAATAACACAATTTTATAAATAATTTTAATTATAATAAAATGCTTGCTTGGCACAACCTAACTATCATAGTATAAACTATAAGAAACGAACTAATTAATAATAATAAAAAAAAAAAAACACTCCCATTATCAGTAGGTGTAGTGCTGGCCAGCTATTACCAGGACCTATTGTATAATAATAAACACACAAAAAAGGACGAAATAACACAGGCTGCAGTTATATTATTGGAAGCGGAGATTTGTACTCGTTCACACTTCATAGAAAATACAACAGGATAAAAACTATGTGATAATAATTATCGCTTAAGTTATAAACATTTATGTTGATTTGCGCCAACAAATAGTATAATTAAAGGATAGCTATTCACAGACACGCAATAATGAATAAACAATAATTCATCGATTTGTACATTTGCACTTTTACGGTTCGGTAACCATAGCAATAAGAAAATAATTACGGCTGTATTATAATAAAATAAAAATAATTCACGGAAATAGATAATATTGTGTTTTATATTGAGTTTATTGGCCAGTCGATGATAATAAATTGCTCTTTAGAATCTTTAGTGGCGGAGAGGAACGGAGATAATTAGGACTTTCGTGATATTATAAATAAAATTATTTTGTATTACTTTTACGAGTTTTATATGTACATTATTGTACATAGAGCCTAATGGTAACTGGCCATCAGTGCATCGACCAATCCTGTGGGTTTTTTTTTTTTGATTATTTAGTATTTTGTTATTGTTCATATAATTAGATCTTTTTAAGAACTTACAAAAATTTAAAACTATTAAAATAAAAATTATTATTGTATTTATAATTATTTTAAGTTAAATTTAATAATACTGGATCTACGAGTATAATTGAAATAAACGGTGTTTTTAAAAAAAAATTTAATATATTAATTATTTATATTATATATTTAAATTTAATACTATTATTTTTCTATAAATAACCATATTTTTAGAATATTTAGATTAATACTGAGTTATTTTCGTGTAATAGGTATCTCAAATCTATTCATATAATTATACGATGTATCAGTATTCGTCAAGGTTTATACATAAATCTTAAGTACTTCGGTATTCGTCATGGAATATTGTATGGTACCTATTAAAATATTTCATATTTTATGTTTAATGTAATTACTACTACTTAGTACTTACCGATCATAAAACAATATTGCAGTGGAGTCATTAGATTATCTGTAAATAAATGAAAAATATAGATATTATTTAGTTGAGTTACATCTTACATCTTATATATTATAAACAAAAACATATTATAATTAAGGAAATCTCTAAATAATGCAATTATAACTTTAATACAATGAATATTGTTTATGTAAATAATTCTATCTGTAAATAAATACAAAATTAAAGAATTATACTTACCAACCTCGTCACATCCATTTTCTTTTATTACATTGTAGAATTCATATACAATCTCTAGAAAGTATATTTTATCGATAATTTGATTATATTTATACACAAACTATTATTTCTTGGTTGTGAAAAATTGAAAAACAGTCACTAACGGTCTATTAACGTGGAAACTTTGTAGTTTTGTAGTATTAGACATAAAGTATATATTGTTAATATAAGTTATATACCTAAGTAGTAACTACATATTATACTGTCAATTATTAAAATGTAAAAATTAAAAATATTATAAACGTTATAAAATATAGTACTTATATTATCGAGTAAAAATAATCAGATTTTTTAATTTATTACAACAATATTAATAGTATTAAAATGTATATTAAAAAGTAAATAAAAAATATGTATAATATAAATTAAATTAAATAATAATATAGAAAAACATAATTAAAAACATAATATTATAGGGAATTTATTCGGAATTTCTTATTTCCTTTTTCTGATGCCGGTTATATAAATTTTAAAGTCACCAGCATTGGACTTTTGTTCCTTATGAAGTCTTTTGCCACATTTTTGAAACTGTATTGCCCCCAAAACTATTCAAAAACTCTGGTTAGTTGTTCTTATAAATTTATTGAATGAATTATTTCACCTTTCATTGAATTTATTCATGCGATGAGATTTAGACATTGTCTAACAACTTATGTACATTCCGAATAAAAGAAGAGTTCAAGCTTATGGGAATTGCATTCTTGTATTTCAAACAGATGATGCTATAACGACTTGTTTATATTTTATATAATTTACGTCTTTATGGATATAATAGTATAAAGTGTCCGTGAACTGTTATCTGAATTTTTACCCGACCGTACACAGCAAACGCATTTCGCACTTTTAATGTTGGATTGTAAAAAGTTAGCTAGGACCCAAAAAAATATCATATCTCTTATCTCATAAAATATTTATTAGAACTGAAAAATCGGTCAAAAATATAATTAGTAATACAAAAACTATAAAATTATTGTCTTAAATTGTAATATAAAAATTATAATTGTCCATAATTCCACACCAGGTAGTTGTGGGTCAGGAGAAATGTATACACATTTAATTCATAAGTAATAAAAACTAAAAAAAAAACACCGTACAATTTAGTTTTTTCTTATAAATTATATTGAGAACTCTCCAGACATCTTGAAGTAATTACGTAACCATAGTATTATGTGATAACATTTTCCAACACTTATCGGTGTACAAAATCACAAAATAATATTTACGTTATGAGGTACCTAAGTACAGGTTTATATAAAATATCCTTATTAATCATTCCATTTTTATTCTACTATATTACCTTAGAATTGACCTTAATTTATAGTCGTCACTTTTTTCTGGATTAGCATACATTTCACAATAGTAAGGAATAAATACGAAAATATGATATGTGAAGGTGTATTATCATTTGACATTGTTCAAGATGAAAAAGTTAAAATATTTGATTGTAAACGCGTCGTAAACCAGAATACGTAGTTAACCATAATAAATGTAAAAATAACCTTCGTTTTCTGAGTTCCATGTATTATTATTGATCAGAAATGTCTTCAACTCATGAAGGTCATCTGTAA
Organism: Rhopalosiphum maidis; assembly: GCF_003676215.2. Lineage (NCBI taxonomy): Eukaryota > Metazoa > Arthropoda > Insecta > Hemiptera > Aphididae > Rhopalosiphum > Rhopalosiphum maidis. The sequence goes on from NC_040878.1 coordinate 49,583,658, forward strand.
TATTTAATTTTTAAATTAAAATCACTGGCACACGCTGAGTACTGCATAAGTCATGAAATATAAATAATTTTTAATACGCATAAATTTTTATATACGTTAATACAGTAACTATATCAGGTGACACTATTTGAACATTTATTAATTAAACGACTCTGCACTTGACTTGTTTAAACAGTCTATGAAAATGTATGATATCGACTTTATATAGAAAATAATTTTTAGTGCATACAATACTATGTACTGTGATGGTGTGATAAAATATACTACAGTATATAGATTTTTTTTTTATTTAAATATTTACTTATAAAGAACAACAATAACTTTTAATAAAGAGTATAATATTAAGTTTAGTATGAGTGCAGTAAATTAATTATAGAGGACGAAACAATTGTCACAAAACGCCAAAATGTGTTGAATTATGAGTCACTGTCATAAATTTAATTTATAAATTACTATTACTAAAATACTCACCAAATCGCATAACAAAACAGTAGTTTAAAAATCCAATTTCATCTAAAAAATGATAAATGAAATTTTAATCTATCCTTAAATTAAAAGGTTGATTCTTGTTAAGTGTAAATATAATACTAATTTTTAAATTTGATACAACCTTTATAAAAATAGTTCCAATAATGTACACAATTTGAACTAATAACTTGTAATTTTAACAAATAATTGATAATTCCAACAAAAGTTGTCGGCATCATAAGCTTATAACTACCTACTCACGTGAAAAGCCAGCCTTATTTAGAGCATCTATTAGTTAAATATCAAAATTATAAACATAATATTGATAAACAAAAAATTAATTGGGAAAAAAGATATGAAAATTCAAACTAGATAAATCAGTTTATATTAATCTTCAAATGATTATTATCGAAGTGTTTTTAGAGAAAATAAGGTCAATGAATAGAAGAAGCGAGTTACGAATTAGTAGGTACGTAAAATGAATAAGCAGTAATATAAATGTTGTATTGATAAATTATATATAATATTATTTACTGATATAATGGACTTACTCTTGCAGTCTAAAAAAATAAATGCGTTAAATAAATATAATGTGTCATTAAAAATACTTATAAATAAATAATGTTCATAATTATATGTATTTTTAATACTTTTACATTGTTATAATGACAACTTAAGAGAAAACTTGAACAGCGTCTTGTAGTATTTTGATCCAGTGAAACATTTTTTATCGATTTATAGAAATTAAACTTAGAAAAATTTCAAATTTGAATACAATTTAATAAATAGCTCAAAAAAAGTTTAAAAATTAGAAAATTACATTACATTATAGGAAATGGTAATATGTGCTTTGTATCAATCACATCAATGACTCGATGAACCGATGGTGCTTCCGCCGGCCGCCAATACTACACGACGACGCACAGGACCGATTATCCGTGGCATCGATGCGTCGCCGTCGTTGTTGTCGTTCCGACGCCATTTAATTATTATTACACAGTACATAAATATTATTATTCACTGTTCGTATTTTTTACACATAGTGTGTACCATACAATTATAATTATATAGTGCGTCAATGCGGTTCGGCGGATATTTTATATTATTTGGTTCGATATACTTATTCGCCGGTTCTGTTATTATATTATTACGCTCCGGGTGTAATTTACAGCGTTAAGACTCACATTATTATGGTATATTGTTCATGGTTATGACAATAATATGGCTCAACGGTGATCCGGTTCTGATGCGTTTCGGGTGTATTTTTCTGTCGCTGATCAGGTCAGACTTAATTCTATATTTGTTATGTTATTAAATCACCAAATATATATTAGTAATAAACATTAATATATTATGTTACATTAGAGTGGGTCGACCCGGTAAGGACTATTTGTATTATTATTATTGTTATTATTATTTTATATATTATGTGCATACGGAATACAGTCCATTATTATGAAAATATAATATCGTTGTTGTTTTGTCGTGCCGTACCTGGTCTGCACGTATTATCTTTAATTAGACAACGTATGAAACCGCCGTACACACGTGCGGATATAGGCGTCTACAATATGATAATTTGGTGAAAATGTTTAAAACATTTTTGTTGAATTACGACAAAATATTAAACGTTGATTAACCACAATTATTTTGTATACCCACTAAAGCCATTATATAAGTATACATACTGCTATTCGTATATTTAATCAATTATGTATATACCTTCATGCGCATGTAAATGAAATAATTGTTTATTTTCCTGATATGCACAAAACTTTTTTTGTGTACAACTCTTTATCAAGTAATAAAGAATTTAAATAAATAAATATTTATCATTTAATAATTAAATTTAAATAATAAATTTAAAAATTTGGATTCATTAATTGTTATCTAAAAACTAGATACACCCAATTCTTTATTTTTCATACTTCATTATAATTACACATAATTGACCACGATGAGCTCAAAACAGTCACTAGAATTATTTCTAATTTTTTAAGCTATAATTAACTATTTACCTCGAATTTTATCCAACACGTCTGATGTAGAATCTGTAGTAGTTGTCGATTCTGGTGAACCTGGAATAACATTTACATTTGTGTCATAAACAAATTAATTTTGTTTGCCTGATTAATTTCAAAATAAGCAAAAATTAAGATTATAACTTCTTATTACGTTCACAACAATTATCGAGATCTAAACGATGTATGTAGTGTGTACTGTGTAATGCAAGTTGTACAACAGCCTTTTGTTATTACCTTCATTATTGGAATCACCGTAGCTTATAATACTTATCGCAGTTAATGTTATTAAAATTTTATAAGATACCATTCTTGTTTTTTAGAGTGTTTAGATTATTACAAAGAACAAGCAACTATTTTGCGTTGAAAAATTAGAATAGGTATGATTATTTTCTGAAAATTTGCGGTTTTTTATTTACTATTAGGTATACATTTTAACCATAGATATTATAAAAAAAATAGTCACTAAATCAACTCTGTCTTGTGAGTTGTGAGACATATGTAAATAAGGAACACATAATATCATGTATTGTACCTATTTGATTCTAAAACTAAATATATCACCGAACACATTTGACCTTATTTCCACCATTATTACTCAATATATTGTTAGGGTATTGTAATGGTAAAATATTAAAGCACCATAGTATTTCTTTTCCAAATTTTACTGTATGCCAGGGGTTGCCGACGTTTCCAAACAGGTGAGCTACATTTGAAATTTTAAGTCCCCGGTGATCGACATCCAGGTGAATTTAGTTCATTCTTTAGGAAAAAATTTGTTTGATGAGCAAAAAACCGCTCTATACTTCAAAAGATATTCCATATTATCCAATTGTTATTACGCGATTGACCGATAATGGTAAAATTAATTTTTATAATTATAATGATCGACCATCGACCTATATTCCTAGAAAAATCGACTGGTTGATGACCGCTGCTCTAAGCAGTGTACTATAAAAGTTCTTTTTACTAAACAAGTAGAAGCTGTTCGAGTTAATGCGATAGTTAGAGTAGTATCAACCGACGGATATGCATTTGTTTTATCTAAAAGACTTATAAAACTTACAGTGGCGTGTCTAACATAAAATAATTGGGTAGATCCGTTTTTTTTCTGTAGTGTGTAAGTGTTTTTATAACTATTAGGGAACCTTACCATACACTACTCAACCAAATTATCAATTGTATAAAAGTTATTTATTTCTACTATCATGTTTTTAAATTCAACATGCTGCATTTTATGATCCAAAAAAAGGCCGGGCAATTTCCATGTTTCCCTTGTGGACACCAATGTGTATACCAGGGGTAGCCAACCTTTTTCTATATCGTGCCTAATAAGCAATACAATATTGAAAATGTGTCATAAAAAAATAATACATATTATTTACTTTACAATAATATTATATGTTAACATGTAGGTAATACGTGTTTAATTTAATAGTGAGGTTTGAACAAATTTCATAATCGTAGTATTGTTGTATATAAATATTTAATGATAAGTACATTTTTGGTAATAAATTCATATTTCGTGCGAAGGTTCTCTTCGCGACTAATAGTAAGATGACAAAAAAGTCTGTGACGAAATGGTCTGGCGGCGAACCGATTTACGGCAAAATGTCGGGGTTCCAATTTCCAATGCTCCATACTGGTAACTGATTAGTTTGAATGCTACTAACAATAACCTCCCGCAAACTGTACGGACCGGAGCTATGTATCCATGTGGAGCGCGAATCTGATCGGTGACAATAAAGGTACAACATGTGCAAATTTGCCCAAACGATAAATTCTTGAAGACCACGTAGGTATGCACTCTCGGTAATAACGTGATAAATGGTTTAATCGTAACATGATAATCCATCGAAATGATTGTTATACACAACTGCACATGTAACAATGCCATATTATGTTGTGATAAATTAAAACCCCACATATATACATTAATAATGCAAACCAGGTGGTTATAAATTATATATTAAGCACCAGCGAAATCATAAAGAATAAATATTGTGGGGAACGACATCTGCGCCGGTCACGACGATCGTCAAATTAGACTTAATGTTAAGTATCGAAGAAGCTTTGTATAGTCATTTTTAAAGTGGCAGCGCATTTATATCGCTGTGCAAATAAATTCTGCGAATTGTTTTATTCTTAGAATAGTTTTTAATATTTTATTTTATATTTTTCTATGAGTTTATGATGTATTATAATATTATAATAAGTTAATATATTAAGTTATTATAGGATCTATTAATTATTTATTCACTATTCTAATTTTCTTATGTTCTAAGACTGGTATCTGTTATTATTTTTGAATCATACATTATTTTTCTTAATTTATATGTTAAATATTTTTTATGGTTATTCCATTTAAGATTGTATAACATTTCTATACTTAACTATTTACGGTATACACAAGTTTGAGATGAGTTTTAGAACATACAAATCTCGATTAGTGGATCAAGAATTAATTAAATCTTTAATAATTTATTTCAATATTATTTATCGTTATAAACATATAAGAAAAATATTAAAAATTATTATAAAAAAAAAAAACATTTTGCTACAGAAAATGTTTGCATGACAATAAGATTGCACTATCAATTAAAACATGATCGTACAAAGCTTCTAGGATACCTTAAAAAATAAAAAAATAATTTTATAAAATTGATAAAATGTCTAATACAAAATATGTACTAATCATGTACAAAAAATTAATACAATCCATATAATTATGATATATTGGTCCAAAAATGTACAATAAATTACTATTGGACATTAAACGTAGACAAATAATGCAGCAGTATTAAAATAAAAACAAAAATTAAAGTAATGGCTACTGTAAGAATTTATTATTTAACAACATGTAACATATTACAAACAATTTATAATTACATAACTTGTTACAATTAATTAGATGATGATTATTAAATAAATAATTTCGAATAACAATTTATATTTAAAATTCTTACAACGATATTAGAAGCGAGTACTTCAGTTTCCTTTTAATATTAAAAATTTTAAAATATAATTAAATGGTATTAATTAAATAAGGTAACAATTCAATTATCTGAGTTCTGTAGGATTTCTCACACGGTGCTTGGTGTATTTTTTAAATTCTCATCAGGAGAACCAAATTTGTTTTGGCACCAATTTGCTGAAGTCCAATATCGTGTGCCTAAAAGTTATAATATAAAATAAGATAACATTTTATGCCCTATATTTTTTATTGTTACACCTAATTCAATTTTAATTAAATAATTTCTTTACAAAACCCAGCAATTCATTAGGATTTTTATATTTCTATGTATTTCATAAAACACCATACATACAGAAATACTGTTATGAATGGAAATTATGGCTCAAACGAATAAATAAAATAAGAAATGGTTGAAGAATTTTAGAGAAATATAAAAATCAAGATTCATTATGATCCATTCAAAACGTATTTTTCAGATCGACTACAAAAGGATAATTTATTTAAATAGTTATTCAATACAAACTAAACATTTTTAGTACAAGTGTAATAGATTAAAAGGTGAAATATTTTTAATTATATGATTTTATATAATTTATTATATTCTCCACTTCTCCAGGATATAACATTTCGAGCACAACATAATATAACGCAGAAATAAACATATTATAAAAAAATTTAATTTTCGTGTAACTTATTTAAATTTGAGAGCATTGAATAATTTATTAAATTTCAACTCAATGTTAAAAACATTATTTTAAAACATATTTATAATTAATTAAAATTTTAAAATTGTTAACACTTTTCTAAAAGATCGTAGAGTATTTAGTTTTACACCAGCACAATTATAAATTTGCAAGTAAAAAAATACGGAGTAAACAAAAAAAAAAAAAAAAAAAACTAAGAAACGTATTAATACGGTAAAAAATATGGTGAAATTAAATATTATATTACATATTATATATTATCTCATAAAAAAGGGTTAACAAGGATATAATTATATATTATATAATATAATCACTCCGAATACATTCAAGTTCTAGTGATGATATAATTTAATACATTTTATTCGTTAGTTATAAGATTCATTATTTCAGAAAACACTAATATTTTTGAAAAACATTTTTTTTTTAAATAGTTATAAATTATTTAAAATCAATATTTTTAATTGTTATCATATTTTAATTTTTTAGATTTTTAAATAAATTACAACATATATTTTTAATTTCATATCCCAAAGCAAAACAATATACAGAGTATTTTTATAACTGATTCACAAATATTTAAAGCTTCTCCGAATAGTATAGTGGACTATTATTATTTCGTAAGTTATCCATTACTTCTGTATTATATATCTTCCTTCATTGAATAGTATAAGAGTATAACAGTTATTACCTATAACTAATAAAGTATACTTGTTCGCAATTTAATTTTGGTGGATCGAAATTCTCCGAATAATATTCTGCTATGGAATATGATATTAAATGTACACAAACGCTGTAGTTAATTAAAAATAGTAAACATTTTAAACACGACACTTCTTTTTTTAAAGAAAATTTGTTTTTCACAATTTAAAATAATTCAATAAAAATATATTCAAAAACTTAAGTAATTTTTGAAATAATAACTAATAAGTGTAACGTTAAATGGATCTCTATAGTAGAACGTTAAACTTTAAATTATTTCGTAAGTAAATAATCATAAAATTATTAATTTTAATAGCTAAGACTCAAAAAATAAATTAAATTTCTCCATAAATTATTTTTTACCTGTTCTCTTAAAAAATGAAAAGTACATATGCAAATATTTATATTAAAGGAATTTCAAGTTTACATTTTGACCACATTGGATATTTAAATTTAAATGAATCCTTTTTGAAATTAAAAAATGTTTGTTACGATTCAATAAATAATTATAAATCAATATGTTATATAAAAGTTAAGATTAATATAGAATATTGATTATAGAATATGTAGTCTATTCTATAATCAATGAATAATGATATAGAGTTATATTGTATAGTTATTTTATTTATTTAACTGAAAACAGATAAATATTATTATTAATCATTTCCACGAGAATACTTACTTCCTTTCAATCTAAGAAAAATTACAGTATGATAGTTGTAGTAACTTTTTTGAACCTCTAAAACAGAATTGCACAAATTAAAATGTTTTGGTATTTTAATTAGTGTAACTATATTACTGCCAAATTTATTTATTTTTATTATTATTAATAATAATAATAGTTATACACCATAAAATAGAAATTACAAGGTGGGTATTTATAAAATGTATCTTTGATTAAGTGACTTTCGTATTTTTCTAAACACAATGCTAAATTCAACTATATAATAAAAATTATATCAATCATATTTAGATTTCTGTAAACTTTTAGTATTATAGAGTTTATGTAAATAATGGCTGTCTCCGGGTAATAAGTTATGGCGTAAAAAAATAAAAACGCACTGAATGTTAGGATTTGTTAAGTACAAATTTAAGAAAAATATTATAATTATTTTTATAATTTTAGTTAAATGATTAAAAAATGTAATTTTGAGCGAATCAATATAAGGCAATATTAGTTTTACTTCTTATTTTTTATGCAATATAAATTAAATATTAAATTATTTATAAATTTCACAGGAGTTTTTTTTTTTAAATATCATAATCTATAAACATCTTTTTTCAAGATTATAAATCATATTTTGTATAATTTTACATCTTATATTCTAGAAAATAATATATTTATTTTAAATAATTGTACCACAATGTTCTCCTACAATCTTCAATAATTCTTCTACAATAATTATAAAATGAGTTATTAATTTATTAATTTATTTACTTAGAATTATATTATTTATTAAACTCTTATCTTAATTAACAATCTAAAAATTATGTATGAAGTAATTTCAGAAAAAGTAGTGTTCAATTATATGTATGTGTAATTGTGTATTTTACTTTGTTAATACCTTTTCCTTCTATAAAGTCAGCACCTAATAAATAAAATTAAAATAATTAACCATACATTTACAGTTTCAGAGAGAATTTTTATTAAATATGCAAGAAAAAAGGTCACAATATTATAAACCATGTAAAATAAAATCGATTAAATATTTTAATAACGAAAAAAATAATTTAATAATTTCTCTGATTTTTATCTAGATAAATAAAAATTAAAGTTATTCATTGGAATTTGCTTAACTCGAGAGTATCTGGATCGATTTAGAACTAGTGAAAATATGCATGGACTAGTTAAAATCATAAATTTATTGAAATTGGGACAGTACAGTAGTAGCTGCAAAGAGTTAGTTATTGATATATATTTCTTAAATATAGTTTACCATACTAAATGGTACTACAATATTAATTAATACTAAATTATATTCATTTGCTAGAATAAACAGGATACTTAAAATTGAAATCGGATCTTAAAACTATTACCTATATAATATTAATTAATCAATTTAAGTTATATTCTATAATAATATTTTCTTACGATAGTTGTATGTTTTAATGATATTAGTGTATGGATTATTAACTGTAAAATACATAATATTCATATTATATAAATATTTAATTGATTTATTTCTTATTATAGATACGATATTAAAATTTAGACTAAACAGAGAATTTTTATTATAAATAATACTTCTGATAATAATTAGCTATGTATTATACTCACTATAAAAGTTATTTAATTTTAGTGATCCTTAATCAAAATTTATAATTTCACAATTATGATGGTTTACATAAATGCAATTATATATTATACTAATAGTAACGAATAACAATTTTAATAGTAAAAATGTATGTATTGGCAGTATTTTTATCATAAATTTATATTTATAAAATATTTAAAGTAACATCAATTATCTTACCTATACAGCCTAAATATATAAACCAATTGTAAATTAAATTATAATTTTCTGATGAATTGTATTGTATTATTTTAATTTAACCCGTATCCACATTATCATTAAATCAAATTGTTTTTATTCTTTTAAAAATTGACATTAATGTTTATATGTTGCGTGTGTTGTGTATTTCGTTAACTCGATTTAAAAGAAATTCGGTTTGGATGTTATTGGCTCGTTGAAAAATCAGTTTAAAATGGGCAATCTTGCTGCGGCGTTTTAGATAAGTTGTGTTCTTTTCTAATCTAAATTGTGGGAAGTCGAAATCTAGGTTGTAGTTTATAGTTAACTAAATAGCATTAAATTAAAAATAAATATTATTAAAATATTTTTTATAAATTATGTATAATAGGTAAAATAGTATAAATATATTATACTTTATGAGCTTACTATTAATTTCTGTGAATGTATAAACGTAATTAATTGATTAGTATTATATTTCAAAAAACGTTTTCAATACTACAATAATTCAGTAATGGATAAATTACAGAACAAATATTATACAGTTATTTAATTTATATAATGTTGAATAAAAATATATTTGTAAAAAATATTAAAAATTCTGAGCCTATGACAAGAATAGTCTTGTAACCGTAACTCACATAAGTTATATATAGATACATCAACTTATGTCTCATGTTTATTGGTTTTTAAATATTAATACGGACTTTAAATATGAATAATAACCATACTAAAAATACACAATAGTAAATTATGTTCAACTTTGTATAACATATTTTGTAATAGAAACAAATATATTTATATTGTATACAATTGACGGACTTACCGACTTGGTCTGTAAATTTATGAATATAAACATTTAAAATAATATATGTAATATTTGAAATAGAGTTAATCAGTTACTAACAAATAATAAAGATTGTAAGCTTATCTGTTTGTTAATTTTACTTTTTTAGATTGTAAACGGGGCGATGAAGGTATCTATAATAATGTGATTTTTGTATCTCGATACACTTAATTACATTAAACAATAGAAAATATGAATTTATATTCAATTTTGAGGGTGTTTTCTGGTAGCAAATTGGATTTAGTTGGTGCATTGGGTAGTCAAAAAGAAACTATTAGATAGTTGCATTTTCACAAAATATTTATTGTATGGTCCTATTATTTTTCTAAACATGATTTGATTTTTAAGGTATGTAAGCATTTTTAATGGTACTTTTAGAATTTTTTAGTATATGTTATTTTTGTATTACAAGGAATGTGACCATGCTACCTGATAAAGTTATCATACTTCTACGCTTTATTAACTGACATATGTGTGTTCTTACCTTTGATAATAAAAGCTACATGAATGCAATAAAATAGTTAATGATTATAAATTAATAAAAGTATTACAAATTTCGAATAATGCTTGTGTTGCGCTCTATATTAATATAAATACAATGCTAATAAATATAATTCAAGAGGACGTATTCAAAAGTTTTTAGTTATAAATAATACTTTTTGAAAATTGGGTAGGAAATAATGGATCTCCCGTCACCTATAGTTAAGTCAAACTAATCAAACTATGTATTATGAAAAAAAAGACAATGAATCTATGGTTATACAGTGATAAGCTCCTTGTGAATGTCTATTAATGATATAAAAGTAGTTAGCACTATCACATTGTTTACTGTGGAAGTTAAATGGTTTTATTTAGTATTTATACGAATGTATATTATCCAACAGAGGATATAGGAAAATAAGAGATAAAGGACTTATTCTTATTACTTGATGGTCTTTTGGATAGTGTTTTACAGTATAGTATACAGACAGTTTTGGGAAGTCTCATAGACCTGCTAACTGATAAGGGATTAAGAGTTCATTGCACTGTATTCCAACTAAAATACACACATACACCTACAAAGTTAAGATCACTTAAAAACTACACTAAAAATAGATCTAAATTTAAATAAATTTAATTGTAAACTTAAGATATTTTTTAACTGATTCGTGGTTGTAAAAAGTTATAACCACAAAATAATATTTAGACAATGCTTAGACACTAACTAAATAAAGGAGAATTAAAACAATGAGTTGATTAAAGAGCATATTTAGTAATTCGGTGTAGTAATAAAAATAAAAATAAACAATACTCAGTTCGGTACACGTGATACTGTAATTTTTGTAGATTAAATACCTTTGGGATGACAGATGAAGATGGGAAAATAAATTGATGATACATACAAGGCCGTAACTGGAAATTAATTTCGTGTGGGGTTTTAAGCTAAAAATCGTTTTCTAATTTTATTATAATATTTTATAGGTTATTTTACTACCACATAGTATAACACGAACAAATTTAGATACGGCTTGGGATACATACAGTTTCATACAGTGAACCTATTGTACCTACTTTGATATCTTTTAAAATAATGGAGATATCATATTTTGTTTTTTTTTTTTTACAAAACTCTCCGGATAAGGATTATAAGTATTTCTTATTTTAATTTAATTTAATATTTTGGTGAAAAAGTTTAAAAAATAATTTTTTATTCAGTTATTTTCGAAAAAATCGAAGATAGTCATTTTGTAGAGTTTATTTTTCTGTTAACTTTGACGTTTAAATATTTTAATTATATTAATCTCATAATTTTTAATATTTTTCTAATTTCGAGAAAAATTGTGAGTTATTTAATACCATTTAAATGCCAATGCTGTAGTTGCCAGTTATCAAACATGACGTGACCCGCGGGCCCGTGTACTTAAAATGATACAAATACATTTTTAAAACTAAAAAAAATATTAAAAATCACGATGACAATGAAAATAAAATATGCAAATGTTAAAATTTTCAGAAAAATAAATACTAAAAAATGGCTAACTTCAATTTTTTGGAAATATCTAAATAAATAAAATTATATATTTTTTTTTACTTTTTTACCAAAATATTAAAGGACATCACAACACTAAAAACAAGTTTGCTTAGATTAAAGTATGTAATTATATAAGAAATATGGCGTGGACCTCACACTTAAATACTAATTATTCAATAAGATACAGGCGTTTGGAAATATGCGTTTTACATCATAGAGCCGAAGTCGGAATGTATGTTTTACATGCAAAAATATCTAGATTCACACAACAATTATTTAAATCGTTAAATATAATATTTTAAATTTTTTTAATTCCCATAAGTGTCTTGTTGTGTTTATGGCACTGGTGCGATTATAATTTTGATATAATTTCTAGTTTTTTTTATAATAAATTAAGTCAATTTCGTAAAATTTGGTTTGCGTGGCGATACAACGCGAGTCGCAAACTCAATAATTTTACTAAATTATAATGTATAATATGTATGCAATAACAAGATATATTCAATTTTAAATTACACCATTATTTTAAGCACATAAATAGACTTAGGTTTATGAAAAAAAATTCTTAAATACTATTTTAAGTTATTAAAATCATTGTGTAAATCAAACAACTTTTACACGTAAAAACATAGGCGACTGCTCGGTCGTCGAATCTAACGCCACGCGGCTATTCATCAACTCTCATTATTTTGTTGAATTATCATTTTCTTAATTTCAGATTTTTACCAAAACGTTTTTCATTGTGTTAATTACAATAATCCACCAATAAACTTGAAATTAAAATACAAAGTGTTGTGATATCCTTTAAATTAAATTAAAATATAAAATACTTGTTTTCCTTGTCTCTTTGAGTCTTTTAAAAAATATAATAGGATATCTCTATTACTTAAGGATATTATCAAAATGGGTAAATTCTAATGGAAAAACCTGTGTAATATATGTGTATATAAGGTAGTGACTGAAATCGGATACATATTGGCAAGACTAGAACAGTCGTAGTGAGAGATTGCTTTAGATTTATCAGTACTCAGTCTAATATAAAGTTCAATAACGGCTATAGCCATAGATGTAGGATGGTCAAATTTTTTTGGGGGGCTATGCTCTCCTAGGTGGCTAGGTATAGATATCTACTAAATAGTGGGGACTTTGTCCCCCCCCCCGACTAGTGTACATCTGCAATTTCTAGTGAAATCTTACATCATAAAAATTAAAATACAAATAACTTGTGAACATTTTATTAATTTTTATTTTTAGTTTCCCAAACTAAATAGCACTCTTACTTTAAATAATAGAAATATTATAGCGTATCTAGATTCTAGATATTCGATATTATAAATAGGCATGAAGATAAATATTGACTAATATAATGCATCAAAGGGTTCTTACGATATGCCTTAAAGTTTTGGTTAGTGTTACCCGATGAAATTCCACTTAGTTTAATGTGTGTGGTGTCTGTAATAACAAAATACAGAAGTTCTTTAAAATTTAAATAAATATTTTATTAAAACATTAAAATATTTTATAAAAATAAACGTTTGTTTTCTTTAAATTATATCTCTAAAATATCATCTGAAGTGATAATAATATTTGATACATCTCTTTCAATATTTATTATAGTTTTTTTAACCTAAATAACATAATATTGACAGACGAAAATAATGCACTATTGTAAATGTTATAAGAAATATAATAGATAAAGTGGCATACCTCCTAGCCACCCTAAAAACGACTACGGTCTTATAACTATGAATAACATATTTATCATACATAGCAGATATTTTTGTAAAGTTTATAAATGATTAACATAAATGGTATTTTTTTAAGAAATACATTTATAATATTCCTGAAAATATATAGTTAATTAAAGATTTATTTTTGTAATTTAAAATAAAATAATAATAATACCAGTAGTTCCAAAACGTCCAAAATTGTGGTCTATCTTTGAATCTATAAATTTAAATGTTTGGTTTTGTAAATATAATATTATGATTTATTGATTTGTAATAAATATTATTCATAAAATATATTATATTCTAAAAAAAAATTATGGATAAAAAAAAAAAAATAATTTTGTGTATACAATGTTATTTGTTTTCTAAAATAAAATGAAATGATCGTTTAACGTGTGAATATTCAATTTCATCTAAATTTTAACTTCGAAGGTCCATATAAAAATAATTACACACGTTATATTCACGTTTAATTGGGTTTTATTTCAATTTTAACAACTTAAAAACATTTTAAACCAAATTAATTACAGTATAATACTAGGAGGGTAGCTACGCATAATAAATAATAATAGTCAGTACGCCCGGTCACCGAAAGACTTGTCCACACCACTACACACAGGCCGACATTTATATATTATTGTACGTAATGCGTAAATGTATATTAACAGTATTATAATTATTGGAAGGGGGAGGATTGGGTGTCGTATTCCACCATGAATTTTTTTTTTTAAAGACAATTTATAAGTACATTTATATACTGATATATTACTATATATATATATTACTTATATTATCAAAAATGTTGTAATTATTTGTTTCCGAGTGGCCTGTGTCACACAGTTACATACATTTATTGTACTGAAAGATTTGTATGATAAATACAAATTATTTTTGGGTGTAGGTTAGTTTTCACCCTCTCCCCTTTCCCCCACAGACATAACCAAATAACGCCACTCATGTGCATAACAATTCACAGCAAGTGGACCGGATCGCTGAGATTTAAGTGTTAGCGTGTGGTGGGTGTGTATATACACTTATAAGTGTGTATGTGTTAGCGTATAAACAAATCGGAAACTATGGTAAAAAAAAAAAACGGTAACTCAAAAATGTAATGTTATAACAGCTAAAGCAAAAATAAATAAATTATGACCATGTTGGCACAACAAGTAAAATGTATAATAATAATTAATATGACAAATGCCTATTTGAAATAACTCGAGTTTATAAATTATTATAATAAAATGCTTGCTTGCCACAACCAAATGATATGAATAAAATAACAAGCGACTACCTAATTGATATAAAACACTCCCATTAGGTTAGGTTTGGTGTAGTGTTGGTCAGCTGCTACCAGGACGTGTTATATATAATAGTTTACACAAAACACGGAAAGAAATAACACAGGCTATTGCATTATTAGAAGCAACTATTTGTACATACTTCGCAGAAAATGCAACACGAAAAAAACGTATCAATTCGCGCGTATGACAAAAATATATATGAAAATTAATGATAATCATTGCATAAAATATAAATATAATGTTGGTTCGCATAAACAAATTGTATAATTAAAGGATTGCTATTCACACACACGCAATAATGAAAAAACAATAACTCGTCGATTTGTACAACTTGTGCTTTCGCGGTTCGGTAACCACATAGCAATACTGAATAATAATAAAAATGTATAATAAGAAAATAATTACGACAGTATTATAATAAAATTAAAATAATTCACGGAAACCGATAATATTGTGTTTTATATTGAGTGTATTGGCCAGTCGATGATAATAAATTGCTTTTTAGTTGTGGCGAGGAACGGAGGTAATATTAAGGACGGTATCCCGCCAAAATAGCGAAACAATAACCGCGAATGTAAAATCGCGAATTAATAATGGAAAAAATAAAAACAACGAATTTTAAAAAAGATCGAAAATATACGATTAGACGTCATTTAGTCAGTGGAAATAATTGTTTTATCTATACTAATATTATAAAGAGGAAAGATTTGATTGTTTGTTTGTATTATAGGCTCCAAAACTGTTATATATAATAATCAGGACTTCCGTGATATATATTTAGTTAATTTGTATTACTTTACGAGTTTTATGTGTAAATTATTGTACATAGGGAATAATGGTAGCTGGCTAGTAGTGCACCGATCAATCATGTGGGTTTTTTTTAATTATTTAGTATAATTTATTTTTGTATTTATAATTGTTTTAAGTTTAAATTTAATAAGCACTCCAATCTCTACAATCTTCGCAACCCCTTGATTTCAGAACTATCTTTTCCCACTATTCCTGGTGACCCCAGAAAGCGTCTAAAACAAACACTGGTGTTGTGATCTACTAATAGATTAATCCTCATCACCACATGTCATGAAGTACCATTAATGGATGGCCTCTTCACTCAAGCCCCCTGTCCGAATTAATGTAAATAACCGTAACTTAACTTATTACCGTTTGTAACTTTATTGTTACTTTATTCTATGTTATTTTGTCTTTTAACCTTTACAAATTGTACAATTTTTCTAGTTTAAAAAAAATAATAATACCGGGTCTATGATAGAAATAAACGAATTTTTTTTTAAATTCTTAGTCATAGGGATTTAATATAATAATTATTTATATTATATATTTAATACTATTAATTTTGTATAAACAACCATATTTTTGAAATTTTTAGATTAATATTGAGTTATTTTTGTGTAAAATGTATCTCAAATCTATTCATATCATTTTATGATATGTCAGTATTGACAGTATTCGTCATGGTTTATACATAATATATTTTACATAAATCTTGAGTATTTTGGTATTTGTCATGGAATATTGTATGGTATCAAAATATTTCATATTTTATGTTTAATGTAAATACTACTATTTAGTAATTACCGATCTTATTACAATATTGCAGTGGAGTCATTAGATTATCTGTAAATAAATGAAAAATATAAATATTATTTAGCTGAGTTACATCCTACATCTTATATATTATAAACAAAAACATATTATTGTTTTATGAACATCTCTAAATAATGCAATTGCAACTTTAATATAATGAATATCGTTTATTTAAATAATTGTTTCTGTAAATAATTATAAAAACAATTACAATATTAAAGAATTATACTTACCATCCTCGTCACATCCTTTTTCTTTTATTATATCGTAGAATTCATATACAATAACTAGAAAGTATATTTTATTGATGTATCAATTACGTTTATAGTGTTTATTCGCATACTATTATTTCTTACGGTTGCAAAAAAGTATCATATCTTTAATATTATAAAATATTTATTAGATAGATAGATAGATAGATAGATTTATTACAATATATGTATTACCTATACAAATTATAAAATAATTGTTTTAAATTGTTATGAAAAAACTTTAATTGTCCACTCTAGATAGTCGTTGATCAGGAAAAATGTATACATATTTAATTAAAAAATTAAAAACACTATACATTTTTAGTTTTTTCATGAATAAATTACATCGATAACTCTCCAAAAATGTTGAGGTAATTGCGTAACCATATTATCGGATCACATTTTCCAACACTTATTGGTGTACAAAATCACAAAATTATATTTACGTTAGATAGGTTTCTATAAAATATCCTTTTTATCCTTTTTCCTGGATTAGTATACTTTTTACAAGACAAAAATGTATAATTTGAAGGTATATTATCATTGGCATTGACGTTGGCATTTCCCAAATTGATCAAGAAGAATAAATAAAAATATTTAATTGTTAACGCGTCGTAATCTCGAATACGTTCGAAAATCGTAGTTGACGATAATATTTGTAAAAACTCACCTTCGTTTTCTAAGTTCCATGAATTTTTATTGATCATATATAATTTTAACATCTCATGATCTTCTGTAATAATTAATTTTTATATTACAATTATTCGCTCACTTGGAGAATTATATAAATCTTGAAATAGAAATATTTTTATCTTCATAATTTATTAAAACTGAGGTGGTTTCTTTGGATAGCTAATTTTCATAATTTCAACCATCTAATGAGGAAAGTTAGAATATATGTCAATTAAATAGGTTTTGGAACTATTTAGTTATCCTCGTAGTTGTAATGCGATTCTGTGATCATACACACACACACACACACATCTTTACAATTCCCACTACTCTTTACTACTGTATAATAGTTAATGCAAAAACCCATAATAAAGACATTATTTTCAATTTTTTGATTTTGTGTACAGGTACACTCAGTTACAGAGAAATAATATTATTATTATGTTTAGATTTCATTTAAAATAGAATACAAATTAATTCACATACTATTAGGTGATTGAAATTGTTTATTTCGATCTGTCGTCTGTGGCATTATATCACGTAATATTTGGTACGTAAGAAAAACATCGATATATTTTCGATTAAGATTTGTTAATTTAGTGATAAATGATTGGGAAATGTATAACAATTTGTCATTGATGATGTTTCTTATAGACAACCAATTTATAATTATAACGATTAGGTACGTCGATTACGAAAATGTAATGAGCACAGATGGCGAGTATGCTGGTCACGTCGAACTTGACTGCATTATTCGACTTTATCCAGATGGACGTAGTCCTTCGGCTCCCGTTTTACAAAAAGGTAAATTTTCAAACGGCTCCGATTTTTATAAAACAAAGTCTTTATCACTTCATACATTCAGGATTGTCTTAAAAGAGGTTTAGATAAAAAAGAGTTGGTGTACATCAAGTAAATTATAAAAATTATTTAAAAAAACCATTTGCGTTTTTGGTAATTAAAATAGTAAAGTGCACTTTATAATAATCATTGATGTCTATATCAGGTGACATAATTTTTTAAACTTGCTATTAAAATAATTTTTAATGTATATATAATATTACCTAAGTAATGTGTGATACAAAATGCACATATTATTATAGTTGCATGATAATAATTATTATTATTATTTTTTTATTTTAAATATTTACTTATAAAATATATGATAACTTATAATAAAGAATTTAACATTAAAAACTGACACCAAGCGCCAAAATGTGTTGAATTATGAAAGTCATTGGCATAAATTAAATTTATAAATTACTATCATTAAAAAACTCACTAAATTGCATAACAAAACAGTAGTTTAAAAATCCAATTTCATCTAAAAAATGAAAAAATTACATCTTAATTTATCCTTAAATTTAAACGTTGATTCGTGTAAAATGTGAACATAATACTAGTTTTTAAATTTGATACAACAATAATAAAAATAGTTCAAATAAAGTACACAATTTGAACTAATAACTTGTAATTTTAACAAATAATTGATAATTCCAACAAAAGTTGTCGGCATCATAAGCTTATAACTACCTACTCACGTGAAAAGCCAGCCTTATGTAGAACATCTATTGGTTAAATATCAAAATTATAAATATAATATTGATAAACAAAAAATCAATTGGAAAAAAAGATATGAAAATTTAAAATATATAAATCAGATTATTTTAATCTTCAAATGACTATTATCGAAGTGTTTTTAGAGAAAATAAGGTCAATGAATAGAAGAAGCGAGTTACGAATTAGTAGGTACGTAAAATGAATAAGCAGTAATATAAATGTTGTATTGATAAATTATATATAATATTATTTACTGATATAATGGACTTACTCTTGCAGTCTAAAAAAATTAATGCGTTAAATAAATATAATGTGTCATTGAAAATAAATGAATGTCATTAAAAATACTTATAAATAAAAAATGTTCATAATTATATGTATTTTTAGTACTTTTATATTGTTATAATGACAACTTGAGAGAAAACTTGAACAGCATATTGTAGTATTTTGATCCAGTGGAGCATTTTTTATCGATTTTTAGAAATTAAACTTAAAAAAATTTCAAATTTGAATACAATTTAATAAATAGCTCAAAAAGAGTTTAAAAATTAGAAAATTACACTACACTATAGGAAATGCTAATATGCTAATTTGTTGAAAATGTTAAATACATATATATTTGAATTACAATTAAATATTGATTATCCGCAATTATTTTTTATGTCCATTAAAGCCATCGAACTCGCTTGGTACCCCAATTTAGCTCGACTAACTCGAGTACGAAAGGTACCGTGTAAGTCAAGAGTTAATTTGGTAAGTACTATTTGAGCACGTTGAACATTTTGGTTCAAGTCTGTATGATTCTGTTTAATTAAAGTACATGAAAGCTTTTTCTTTTTCTTGATTATTTAAACATATTGAAGTGATAACTAAAAAACACGTATTAGTTTTATTTTCGAATATTTAAGTTATATCTGTAAACGCCCATAACATATAAATACTGATACTTGTATATTTAATACGTATGCGCATGTAAATAGAAAAAATTGTTTATTTTCCCGATATGCACTCAACTTTTTTTTTACATCATCAGTTATCATGTATCAACATGATAACTTTTTGTAGATAAATAAATTATAAACATAAATACATTTTGTATCAAATCCCTTTTTGTATTCTCTATTACAGGCACTTGTAACAACAACTTTTTTGAGTACAGTGTAAATTTAAGCATTATTTTGACTAGATTCTTGACTAGCCCAGTAACACCCCAAGACGATCTTTTTTAAGAATGCTTCTAATTGTTTTCGCATTTTTACACTAATTAAATATTTTTTCCTTTTTCTAAGTTTTTTGGATTCTATGTAAAGCTCAACTTCATCATTAACCACTTCACCATCATTAAGATAAATACATAAGCTAGATACATATTAACGGATGTGGTTTCATTGTTATCTAAAATTTAGATACATCCAATTCTTTATTTTTCATACTTAATTATAATAATATAATTGACCATATGAGCTCAAAACAGACACTAGAATTATTTCTAATTTTTTAAGCTATAATTAACTATTTACCTTGAATTTTATCCAACACGTCTGATGTAGAATCTGTAGTAGTTGTTGAGTCTGGTGAACCTGGAATAACATTTACATTTGTGTCATAAACAAATTGTTTTTGGTTACCTGATAAATTTCTAAATAAACAAAAATTAAGATTATAACTTCTTATTACGTTCACAACAATTATCGAGATCTAAACGATGTATGTAGTGTGTACTGTGTAATGCAAATCGTACAACAGCCTTTTGTTATTACCTTCATTATTGGAATCACCATAGCTTATAATACTTATCGCAGTTAATGTTATTAAAATTTTATAAGATACCATTCTTGTTTTTTAGAGTGTTTAGATTATTACAAAGAACAAGCAACTATTTTGCGTTGAAAAATTAGAATAGGTATGATTATTTTCTGAAAATTTGCGGTTTTTTATTTACTATTAGGTATACATTTTAACCATAGATATTATAAAAAAAATAGTCACTAAATCAACTCTGTCTTGTGAGTTGTGAGACATATGTAAATAAGGAACACATAATATCATGTATTGTACCTATTTGATTCTAAAACTAAACATATCGCCGAACACATTTGACCTTATTTCCACCATTATTACTCAATATATTGTTAGGGTATTGTTATGGTAAAATATTAAAGCACCATAGTATTTCTTTTCCAAATTTTACTGTACGCCAGGGGTTGCCGACGTTTTTAAACAGGTGAGCTACATTTGAAATTTTAAGTCCCCGGTGATCGACATCCAGGTGAATTTAGTTCATTCTTTAGGAAAAAATTTGTTTGATGAGCAAAAAACCGCTCTATACTTCAAAAGATATTCCATATTATCCAATTGTTATTACGCGATTGACCGATAATGGTAAAATTAATTTTTATAATTATAATGATCGACCATCGACCTATATTCCTAGAAAGATTGACTGGTTGATGACCGCTGCTCTAAGCAGTGTACTATAAAAGATCTTTTTACTAAACAAGTAGAAGCTGTTCGAGTTAATGCGATAGTTAGAGTAGTATCAACCGACGGATATGCATTTGTTTTATCTAAAAGACTTATAAAACTTACAGTGGCGTGTCTAACATAAAATAATTGGGTAGATCCGTTTTTTTTCTGTAGTGTGTAAGTGCTTTTATAACTATTAGGGAACCTTACCATACACTACTCAACCAAATTATCAATTGTATAAAAGTTATTTATTTCTACTATCATGTTTTTAAATTCAACATGCTGCATTTTATGATCCAAAAAAAGGCCGGGCAATTTCCATGTTTCCCTTGTGGACACCAATGTGTATACCAGGGGTAGCCAACCTTTTTTTATATCGTGCTAAATAAGCAATACAATATTGAAAATGTGTCATAAAAAATTAATACATATTATTTACTTTACAATAATATTATATGTTAACATGTAGGTAATACGTGTTTAATTTAATAGTGAGGTCTGAACAAATTTCATAATCGTAGTATTGTTGTATATTAATATTTAATGATAAGTACATTATTGGTAATAAATGTTGTATTGATAAATTATATATAATATTATTTACTGATATAATGGACTTACTCTTGCAGTCTAAAAAAATTAATGCGTTAAATAAATGAATGTCATTAAAAATACTTATAAATAAAAAATGTTCATAATTATATGTATTTTTAGTACTTTTATATTGTTATAATGACAACTTAAGAGAAAACTTGAACAGCGTCTTGTAGTATTTTGATTCAAAGGAACATTTTTTATCGATTTTTAGAAATAAAACTTAGAAAAATTTCAAATTTGAATACAATTTAATAAATAGCTCAAAAAGAGTTTAAAAATTAGAAAATTACACTACATTATAGGAAATGGTAATATGATAATTTGTTGAAAATGTTAAATACATATATATTTGAATTACAACTAAATATTGATTAACCGCAATTATTTTTTATGTCCACTAAAGCCATCGAACTCGCTTGGTACCCCAATTTAGCTCGACTAACTCGAGTACGAAAGGTACCGTGTAAGTCAAGAGTTAATTTGGTAAGTACTATTTGAGCACGTCGAACATTTTGGTTCAAGTCTGTATGATTCTGTTTAATTAAAGTACATGAAAGCTTTTTCTTTTTCTTGATTATTTAAACATATTGAAGTGATAACTAAAAAACACGTATTAGTTTTATTTTCGAATATTTAAGTTATATCTGTAAACGCCCATAACATATAAATACTGATACTTGTATATTTAATACGTATGCGCATGTAAATAGATAAAATTGTTTATTTTCCCGATATGCACTCAACTTTTTTGTGTACAGCTATTAATTAATTAAATAAAATTATTTTAAATGTATCAACATGATAACTTTTTGTAGATAAATAAATTATAAACATAAATACATTTTGTATCAAATCCCTTTTTGTATTCTCTATTACAGGCACTTGTAACAACAACTTTTTTGAGTACAGTGTAAATTTAAGCATTATTTTGACTAGATTCTTAACTAGCCCAGTAACACCCCAAGACGATCTTTTTTAAGCATGCTTCTAACTGTTTTCGCATTTTTACACTAATTAAATATTTTTTCCTTTTTCTAAGTT
The DNA here is from genome assembly GCF_003676215.2 of Rhopalosiphum maidis. Lineage (NCBI taxonomy): Eukaryota > Metazoa > Arthropoda > Insecta > Hemiptera > Aphididae > Rhopalosiphum > Rhopalosiphum maidis. The sequence continues at coordinate 49,607,079 of NC_040878.1, forward strand.
TTTTGGATTCTATGTAAAGCTCAACTTCATCATTAACCACTTCACCATCATTAAGATAAATAGATAAGCTAGATACATATTAGCGGAAGTGGTTTCATTGTTATCTAAAATTTAGATACACCCATTTCTTTATTTTTCATACTTCATTATAATTACACATAATTGACCACGATGAGCTCAAAACAGTCACTAGAATTATTTCTAATTTTTAAAGCTATAATTAACTATTTACTTTGAATTTTATCCAACACGTTTGATGTAGAATCTGTAGTAGTTGTTGAGTCTGGTGAACCTGGAATAACATTTACATTTGTGTCATAAACAAATTATTTTTGTTTACCTGATAAATTTCTAAATAAACAAAAATTAAGATTATAACTTCTTATTACCTTCACAACAAATATTATCGAGATATAAACGATGTATTTAGTACGTAATTATAATTGCAACATTGTACGAAAGCCCAACATTTAAATATTATCACTTATCAGTAGGGTTCTAAATTTGAAATATTGAAAAATTTTTTTTCTTTTTTTAAGCGTGTTTGATAGCAAATATGCAAAAATATGCATTATAAATTTTTGATATTTTTTCGTAGTATCTAGGAAAATATTTTTAGCTCACTAAGCAATAAATCAAATAGTCCAAAAAAAAAAAAAATAGTAAATACAACAACTTTCGATCCTTATAATTGATCACTTGTAATATTAATTGGATCCTTATTGGTTATTATTGGTTATTATTATTATTTATTATACATATTTTCTTTATTTTACACAACAAACAAACTTTTAAAAATTTTCTATTGCAAGTTGACGTGATTATAAACTTTAAGATAAAATAATTTATATTTTATTTTTCATTGAAATGAAATATTTCAAGAAAATAATTTTTATGAAATTTTAAAAATCTACTTATCAGTACTAATTTTAATAATTAAAATATAAGATATGCCTTATAAAATAATGTAATTATCATTCCTCATAAAAATATAAGACCATTTAAGATTATAAATTTAATAAATATATTGACTTACCTATTATAATATATAATTTTTGTATTTAAATAAGTTATAAATTATAATCCTATCTTTTCTATGTTATATTATTACTAATATTACAATAATTAAAAATTATATTTTATATTTTTTACAATATAAACCATCATTTTTAAAATATAATGCTATTTAAGTTTTTTCTTTGATAACAATTTTTTTTTTAAATACATTTTTATATAAAACTACTGTTGTAAGTTGTTACCTCCATAGTTGGAATCACTGCAGCTTATAATATTTATAACTGTTAATGTTATTAACATTTTAGAAGACACCATTTTTATTATTCAGAATGTTTAGATTATTACAAAGACCAAGCAACTGTTTTGCGTTGTAAGATTAGAATAGGTATGATTATTTTCTGAAAAGATATTATAAAATTAAAATAGGCACTAAATCAACTTTGTTTTGTGTTACATGTGTAAATAAGACACATAATATATTATGGATCGTATTTCATTTGTAAATTAAACATATCAACGAACATATTTGACCTTATTTCTTATATTATTATTTAATATATTGTTTTGATAAAATTGTTTGAAGTCAATTTTGAGACAATCTGAATTATTTATGGAGTTATTAGTTTCTAGGTTATCAAAAAATAAAATAGGTACACATCAATTGAACCATTATTTAAAATCTATCGTTATTAAAAGAGATTCAATATTCCAAAAAATACTGCATAACTAAACACAAATTTACCATTATTAGCGTCAACCTCGCCGATTAATTTTCGCCAAGAATTTTGTTTCACAGTTTATTTAAAATCTATTCCATGTTAGACAATATTAGCAAATTCAATAAATTATCTATGTATTTAATTTATCACTATTATTATTATTAATTAAAAAAAAATGTATATAATTTATATTTTGTGTATAGTAAAATGAATCCAGCCTATTCAGACCTATTTACACAAATCAGAATAAGAGTTGTGTAATATACACAAACTATAAATTAAAGTAAATAATAGGCAAAAGCTATAATACTTAATATTTATGATGTATTGTTTATTGCCTATAAAAAACTATCTAAAACCTTATCCTATCCTATGTAAATACACGGTACTTGGTTTTATTATTGATTGAATTAAAGAAATTAGTATTTTTTTTTAAATTATGTTTATCAGACATAATATTTATATTTTCAAATGTTAGTCGTAATAATACCAAAAAGATAAAATATTTTCTGTGACAATAATAACAATGTTATTATAACAAATTACCAGAATTAACTCAATATTATATATCACGATTACTTAATTGTGAATTTTGATAACGCGTAGTATTACTATTTTTTCATCGCTGAACTCACGTCAGAAGTCAGTACTAAAGTTCGATAAAAATAATTTTTAAGAATAGGTATTTCATATTTTACTATACTGGGTATAATAAATTATAGACATAAATTATAAATTAACCTAACCTAACCTAAGGAATTTTTACATTTTATTATTAATTTTAAAAATCCAAATTATTAAAGGTCTCAAGTGATGATGGTGAAGTGGTTAATGATGAAGTTGAACTTTACATAGAATCCGAAAAACTTAGAAAAAGGAAAAAATATTTAATTAGTGTAAAAATGCGAAAACAGTAAGAAGCATACTTAAAAAAGATCGTCTTGGGGTGTTACTGGGCTAGTCCAGAATCTAGTCAAAATAATGCTTACGCTAATGCATACACTTTATTTCTATATTTATATTTATACTAACTGTCCCACCCGACGTCGCCCTGGTAAAAGTCACCTCAGGTTATGTACCTTTGTTATCGGCGTAGTGGCAGCGTGTGTATACATCTCCAACCTAACGCTACTGAATGATCTTCTTATAAAAACTGTCGATGAGAAAGCACGCCCCTTCTTTTTGCGTTACCATAAGCAAATCTATAACCTTCAAAGTTCTCTCGTTAATAATGTATCCATCCAAACACTACCAGGAAGTTCAAATCTTAGGTTAAAAAGAAGATTGTGACGTGTCCTATTATAAATAAACCCATATTCCCAACAAGCAGACAAAAAAAAAAAAATATAAACATATTAAAAAAAAAAAAAAAAAAAAAAAAATGAATCAAGCTAAGTGTCACTAATGGGTGTCTGATTAATCAAACCTTTCATATCAACACCCACCCTTAGTATGTAAGGTTATTGTGCATTTTTTGCATAGATTGCTTATTCCAAACAAAAAAAAAAGTTGTTAAAATGGAATTAATAATAAATGAAACGCGAATCTACAATTATTTTTATGTGAACCTTCGATGTTAAAATTTAGATGAAATTGGATATTCACACATCAAACGATCATTTTATTTGTTTTAATTTAAAACGAATAATAAGTTTAGACACACAATTATTTATTTTTAAATATCATAATTTGGTTTAATTTTCTTTTAAATATAATAGATTTTATGAATACTATTTATTACAAATCATAATATTATAATTAAAAAATCAAACATTGAAATTTATAGATTCAACGGAGGATGAAGATTTCGGATGTTGTGGTGTTAATGGTATAGTAATTATATTATTTTATCATATCACCTAATTACTCATAAATAAAAGACAATGGTTATGAATTATAAACCGTGGAGACCTAAGAATAATTCACATAAAAATCGAATCAAACATCAATTAACCATCTAGTAAAACTCCGTTCATATCTATCCCATTATGATACTTTTTTTTTTATTACAACAAAACATATTGTTTTTATTTAGAAACAATAATTAAATTTTTCATTACTTTTTTTTTGTACCGATCATTTTTTCATTAAGAGGAGGTTGGTTGTCTGTCTGATCTGTTTTTTATGTGGTGGTAAGGATAAATAGTTGGTGAACCACTGCACTATAAACTATCACTTTTTAACCATATTTTATTTTATTTTCTCGTTTGAGCCATAATTTACATTCACAATCATGTCTGTACAATATATAGTGTTTTATTAAATGCATTATAATAAAAAAATCGTAATACATTGCTAAATGTTTTATAAAAATTATTTATTTAAATATAATAAAATTTAATAATAAAATATAAAATGCATAAAATGTAAAATTATTTTATATTATTGTTTATATGCGAACGATATTGGACTATAACCGATTGGTGTAAATTAAAATTTGATCCTCCCATTGACACTCAAACAAATTCACTTTAAGCATCATAAAAGGAAGAACCTAGAATCTAGATAGTTGAATAGCTATCTTATATAATAAATTCCATTTCATTTCATTTTTTTATTTTTACTTTACAGTTAAGTCTATAAAAGCCACGGAGATGTCGGGCGCCGACATCAGACATATTCATATTTGAGTAACCTCTGTGCTTTTAACGATTGTACGTGTACCGTGTTTTTAAATTGTATTTAACATAAAGAGAAAATATATTTGTTAAAATAATATAGATATAAAAAAAAAATATTATTTTTATTCAAAAATATTAGTTTTGAACTGCATATTTGTAATGCATACTTTATATGTCTTAATGCATAAATGGTGATTATTTGTGGTGCTACAAGTCCTCTGCACTAGTTTTAACTATTATGACTATTATGTACATTTCAAACTACTTTATAATTTAAATAATTTTTATATGTTGTAACAAGTAGTAACATATTACTATAGTATAACTGCTGTACGTATATACAAATATAATAATATGTATACTATGCTCAATACAATAATACCTTACAACTTGCAACATTTCACATATTCTTTTTTTTTTAACTATGTACCAATTTTATAATCAATATAAATTCGAGTACGATACACATATATTTATAATTATGAGTAAGGTATTTAAATAGACTGATGACTAATAAATTGACTTTATACGATTTTCTCAAAAAAATAAATGTGATAATATTAGAAACATAGGTCAAGTGTGGTTGTTGATACTATGTTTGATTTAGAAATCAAATACAATGTATAATATATTATGTGCCTTATTTACACATGTCTTACAAGACAGTGTTGACTTAGTGCCTGTTTATTTTTATAATATTTATAGCTGAAATGTGTACTTAATCGTCAACATATACACGTATCGTTTCAGAAAATATCACACCTATTTTAATCTTGCAACGCAAAATAGTTGGTTGTTCTTTGTAATAATTAAAACGTTGTGAAAAATAAGAATGGCATATTCTAAAACGTTAATAACATTGACAGTAATCAGTATTATAAGCTACAGTGAATCCAACAATGGAGGTAATATCAATAATTTTATTTAAAAAATTGTTAAGAAAAAAAAAATTGATAAAAGGTAAGAGACAACACAAATATCATTGAATTATGAAAATATGGTCCATATTGTAAAAAATATAAAACTATAAATTTAAAATATTATTTTAAATTATTATGATTTTGTTAAAGATATTACATAGAAAAGATAGAATTATAATTTATTTAAATACAAACATTCCATATTATAATTATTCAATATATTTATTAATATTTAAGATCACCTTTTTTTTTTTAAATGGTTTTATACTTTTTTAGTTAATTATAATTACATTTTGAAACAATATGATCATTAGATAATACACAATAATCAAATCTTATATGGATATTACATTCATACTCTATATTATACGAAGTGGACACTAAACAATTTATCAAATTTAATTTTAATTTTTATTTTTACACGCGCAATGGTATTATTGTATAAATATATACACTAATAACTAAGTTGCTCGTATTTATGAAAATGAATAATTTCTTAAGACTAACTTTGTTAAGTTTTTCTGTGCATATGAATATAAATGTATTAATAAATAGTGTAATATATTATATAAACGAATATTAAATGGATAATTTAAAATATGATATCATCGAAAACATGAAAAACAGCAGATAAATGAATTAAAAAAAAATAAAATATTTTCAAACCAACTCTGTTGAAGGTAAATGATTTTTATTTTTTTTTTTAATACAAACAGAGTTGGTAAAACCATAGATGTGTTTTTCTACAGATACTAATCTAAAGGGTCTAAGCTAGATAAATGCGATATTTTTATATGGCAAATTTTGATCATACCATACTATGTTTACTTACCAACTTTGTGTGCAATCTATCTTAAATATAATCGGAATTATATTTCATTTATATTTTGTTATATTCAATATGCATTAGTCATTAGTTTTTTAAAAATAAAATGTACTGAATTAAAAGAGGGGTGGGAAGCTACACACAAGGGCTATCCCTTTATAGATATATAGATCTCTGAACTATCGACTTGTTATCGCTAATCTAATGTGTAGACTTGTAATGCATAGAAGACTTATATAATATTGATTTAACTAATCTGGTTAATCTCGTTTTATTATACTTCACAGTAATGAATTATGAAATAGTAGTTGGAGTGCGACAAAATAAATAAGTTATTTATCAAAATGAAAAAAGTCTTAAAACAAACCTTGTTAAGTATTTATGTGCGTTTAAGTGGAAATGTGTTAATAAAAAGTGTAATGTTAAAATATACACAAACAAATCTTAAACGGATATTTCAAATGATATATTGACCAATTAAACAATGAAAAACAGCCGATAAATGTATTAAAAAAAAAACCATTTTCAAACCAATTCTAAAGAAAACTTAACGATTTCACAGATGATCCTGAAATAACAACAGTTAAAGGTAAGTCATTTTTATTATTTTTTAATACTAACAGAGTATAACATATAAGTTATTTTTTAAAATGTAAAATTTTATTGAAAATGACAAACTTTGTTTAATGTTTATTTGTATATAAGTGGAAATTTTTTTGTAAAAAATCATATGTCAAAATATATATAAACAAATATTACATGGATATTTAAAATACAATCATCAAAACCGCAGATAAATACATTAAAATAAAACTGTTTTCAAACCAACTCTAATGAAAACCTAACAATTGCACAGTTAATGCTGAACAAATAACATTTGAACTTGAGTCATTTTTATTATTTTTTAATGCTAACAAAGTTAGTAAAAACATCGATGTGTTTTTTCTAAAGGCACAAAGCTCGACAAACATGATTTTTTCTTATGGTAAATTTTATTCGTGCCCTATAATTACTTACCAACTTTGTACAATCCATATAAATATAAACGGGAATTATATTTCACTTGTTTTTTGTTATACATTTAAGTATTTAACATGTTATATAATATGCATTAGCATTTAGTCACATTCACAAAATGTGCCAAAATAAAAGACTGATGGGAAGTTACACACGAGTGGTAGATTTAGGACTTAGCATGCTCATTAAAGAGGTATAAACTAATTATGTATCAAAATTCAGCTTTCGGTAAATTAGTTCCAAAATTTGAGTGGCATCGTTTTCGGCCAAAATAAACCTTTCCCTTTGGGGCCATTCTGGTATGTCCGTTTTCGGCCGACACACTAGTATTTGGTACACTAGTTGGTCACCAATGAAATATTTTTTTATGTTAAACTGGCAATGTATAGTAATTTGTAGTAAATGCATGCAAAAAATGAATTCAATGCAAACTCTTGATTAATGTTTTATAATTTCTGTATCAATAAAAATGTATTACATTGGCACATTTCAACAGTTTTTATTTACTAATAGTATAGTTAAACACAATAAAAGCAATATGCTTTTTGGGAAAATAAAATTATTTTCCATTTACATGAGCATGAAGGTAATACTTACAATGTTAACCAAATTATCATATTATCATTGTGTGATTGTATAGCTATTTTTGAGCTCTTTATTGAATTTTATTTAAACTTAAAATGTTTTTTAGTATTATTTCTACAAATGTCGATGAAAATGTTAACCTGTAACGATAAACGATTAATTTTATTTCGAGTTATCGAGAACAAAACACTATTAAGTGAAATGATAGTTTCAAGGATATTTCTATGTATTTTGATATAGCGACGTTTAACATACTAATGTTATAATAATTAACTACTGTTTTATTAATGTCATTAATTTCTTTTCAATGTCACATTATTTTTTTATTTAAAGTATATATATATTGTGCTTTTTAGAATGCGAGGGTAAGAGATATGATATTAGTTAATGATATATTTTATAATAAATTAATATAACATTACCAGAACTGTGATCGGACAAATTCTGCTCACCGAATTTCCATTTTATGCCATATGAAGACGTATCAACAACAAACAGCCATGAACTATAGTCTGTGCAACTCCAAAATTTAGTATGAATTTCTTCATTTTTCAACTCTTAACATATTTTCGACCTATTAAGTACTAAGTTTTACTCGGTAACTCGACGATGCTATTCGGGCCTGAACATTGCGGTTTATGAATTTTACGTACTGGTCATACTTGGTACATTTACGACATTTAGTGAATGATGAAAATGTCAATCATGTAACAAAATTCAACTGCCTAATTTATTCGTAACTCACTTCTTCTATTCAACAACCTTATTCCTCTAAAAACACATATTAGCAATAATCATTTCAAGATTAATAGAATCTGTTGAATCTAATTTAAAATATCTTTCATTTTTTTCCAACTAATTTTATATTTATAACTTTGGTATTTAACGAACAGCTGCTCTAAAAAAGGCAAAATTTTCGTGTGAGTAGTTATAAGTTTATGATATAAAAATTTCGGATAGACCGAATTGTTAAAATTATGATTTATTTGTTAAAATGTTGTATTTACTAACTTAAACTATTTTATAACACCGAAATCAAATTCATAAATTTCAAGAAGTCTACATTCTAATTAAGGATATGTTAACAGTGTAATATATTATCAATTTTATAGCTAAAATTGGATTTTTAAACTACTGTTATGCTATGCAATTTGGTGAGTTTTTTTATGACAATAATGTATAAATCAAATTTATGTCAGAGACTTATAATGTAAAAAATATCTTTGTCTTATTAATATTTTACAGTCATATTGAACTTAATATTAAGCTCTTTATTAATTTTTATGTAAAATCTATATTATCTTTTCATATACTGTTTTAACTGGTAAAGTGCAGAGTCTATTTAAATATAAATATATAAATAGTGTCACCTGATATATTCACTGTATCAACATCTGTAATAATACTTAATGTTAAAAAAATATTTCTATCCCATGCCTTATGCAATACTCAGTATGTGTGAGTGATTTTAATTTAAAAATTAATTATTACAGAAAATATTGATAAACATATAGATTATATAATCGAAAAATTGGGTGTACAGGATTCGGTAAATAAAGGTAAGTTTTATACTTATTATCGTAAACTACGTATTCTGGTTTACGACTAGTTAAATATTAAATATTTTCACTTTTTCATCTTTACCAACGCCAAGCCGTAATTGCCAATTAAAATTTTCTGTCTTTAATCGAATAATTGTAAAACATATGATAATCCACAAAAAATTTTTGGCTGTAAAAGTGTAAATTTAGATTATCTCTAAGGTAATGTAGTTTGATAGTTTATATTAACGTGTTAAGTGTATCTAATAATGTAAATATAATTGTTGACTAATTACAATAATAAGTGTTGAAAAATGTGATCAAATAATATGGAACGCAATGACATAACGTTTGGAGAGTTCTCAATGTGATTTATTCAATAAATAACTTAAATTTACTTTGATTTCACTTTTTTTACATTTGAATTAGATGTGTTTACATGTGCTCACAATTATCTGGCGTTGAAATGTGGACAATTTTATTATCATTTTTATAAACGAATTATATTTTAAATCGATTAGTTAGCTCTAATAAATATTTTATGATATTAAAGATATGATATATTTTTTGCATCCAAGAAAAAGTTGTATGCGAATAAACGTAATTAAAATATCAATAAAATTACTTTCTAGATATTATAAATACATTCTCGAATGAATTAAAAAGACGGGGATGTGATGTTATTGGTAAGTATAATTATCATATTTTAATTGTTTTTATAATCATTTAAATAAAAAATACATTGCATACACTCTAGTTATTGCTTTATTTAGATGTGTTCCTAAAATTAAAATATGTTTTGACATGTTTAATGGCTGGGGTCATTTTATACTTTTGTGAGAGTTGGACAGCGTTACCATGACGTTATGAACCACTCGTAGGTTTATAATATTCGTCAGTATCCATAAGAAATAAATATGTCCGATGTATTTACAAGCAGTGGAGATTTGATTTACATTATGTAACCCGATAAAATAACATCCTTATTTTATATTTCTTTACAGATATTGTGATAGGTCCAAAAGAATATTGTAAATATATCAGTAAGTTATATTATTAACGCTCAACATACAATTTAGAAGTTTAAAAATTTGGATTAATTTAATACGATACACTACTTTAAAACGAAGACTTATAAAAAACAAATTATGTATAAACGTAGACAAATACTAATGGACTGTTGAATGATATTATAAATAGATTTGAGGTACTTCTACAAAAATAACACGATAATCTAAAACTTTTAAAAATATTTTTGTTTACTGAAAATATTATGATAATAAGTCGGTTGTTACATACATATTATTATCAATATCAAACATATTATTATCTATCTCAATGAATTGTTTTAATTTTATTATAATACTGTCGTAATTATGTTCTTATTGTATATTTGTATTATTATTTAGTATTGCTATGGCTACCGAACCGCATATACCCAAGTGCAGAAACCAATAAATTATTGTATAATCATTATTGCACGTGTGCGTGAATAGCTACTCTTTAATTATACTATTAATTGTTAGCGCGAATCAACATATTCATATTTTAAGCGGTGATTGTCATTATTTTTCATTATTTTTTTTTTTTTGCAATTGTTATTTAAATGATTATATTATTATACATTTTTTTTGTGTAGACAACATGGCCATAATTTATTTACTATTGCTCTAGCTATTATTGCATTGCATTTATTATCATAATTTCAAATTTATTTATTAGTGGCGTACGCAATATTTTTTTAAGGGATGTCATAAAAAATAATTATTATGCACGAATTAATAAAAGAACTTTCTTATTTTCTAGTCATCGTTCATAATTTGAACAGATACTTGGATACTTATTTTTGAGGAGGGTGTCATATCTCCCTTACACCCACCCCTGCGTGCGCCACTGTTGTTTATTATTTATATACAAATACATACGCACTTATAAGTGTATTCATACCCACCGCACACTAGCACTTATGTGTTTTTTCTCAGCAATCCGGTCAACTTGCTGTGGATTACAATACATATATCAGTTGCGTAATTTGGTTATGTTTTTGGTGGGAAGGAAAGATGAAATAATATTGGTAGATTCACGATTACACACAAAATAAATTTGTGACATTTTTATATTTGATTTACAACCACCCTTCTTACACACCCCAAAATAGTATTTATTATAACCATCAACAATTCCGTATGTGTGACACGGGCCACACGGAAACCAATAATTGCAAAATGTTCAATAGTATTATTTTTAAATCAGTAAATAAATATAGTTAACCTATCAAAAAAAAAAAAAGTCCTGGTGGGATACGACACTCAAATCACCATATAATTATTACGCTACTTATAATATATATATATAAAGACAGTATATAAATTACGATCGGTGAGTAAGTGATGTGGAAATTAGACAAGTGTTTAGACTGCATCCGAATTGGTCCCCATACCTTTAAATTTGACATTCAAATTGATTCCCGATATTCCAAGCAACATATATCTTAATTAGTTCACGATATTCTAGGTAAGTGGCACGCATTGGAATTGATCTCGGAAAATGAAGGTAAAGTATATTTTAATAATATTTATAATTATAACAGAAAATTCAAAAGCAGATTCTATTCCGCTTATCCAAACATCTTTCAATTCATAAATGCATTAATAGTAGGAAACATTGAAACATCATTAGGTACAGTTGTGAAGTATAGAAGAACAACAAAATATATAAACTAAATATAACGAAATATATATTAAAACAAAACTGGACAAGCATAAAAAGTATACTGGACAGTTTTAACTCCGTGAAAAATGGGATTTAATATTGAAAATGACATAGAAACTCGAGAACCAACTCGGATATACCTTTCCTAACAACCCCCAAAACAATTAGGATGTTCCGGTATTAATTCAGATAGGCTGGGTGTTTTGGTGACCGTAAATATATAATTAATTTTTATAAAACTTTAAAGATAAAATGTAAACGAAATTGGCTATTCATGCGTCCAACGATCTATTTATTTTGTTTTAGTTATATTATATCTACAAAATCAAACATTTAAATTTATAGATTCACAGTCGCATCAAAATAGAGGATCGTGTGGTGCTTTTGGTATAATTATTAAATTATTTAAAATTACAATAATATGTCTTTAATCTCATTATTATATACATTTTCAGGAATCATATTAATTATTTATAAAAACATATAATTTATTCAATTATTGATGAATATTTAGAAAAAAAAATAGGCTATGTATATGGGAAATACTTTTTTCGTTGTTATAGCCCTCTATACTAGACGCCATTTATCATTATGACTTTCCTAGTCTTACCAATATGCACTTTATAGCCGGTTTCGGCCACTTTGTATCTATTTTCAATACAATATATTCTCATCATAATCTGCCGTTCTAGTGGTATTTCACCTATATAATAAAAATTAAAGTATCAGGTGTTTAAATAAATATTTCTTCTTTATGTCAGCTGTGGACAACCGATACGAGTATAAAATAATTATTACTCTTCCGAGGTACTAGTAGAGTTGTTTGGAATTTTCATCTATTTGGTAATTAAGTATCTTCTGAATATTTATAAGATTTCATCCCTTGTACGGTTTTTATATCCATGATACAGCTGGAAAATATCTTAAGTTTTTAACTTAATATACTAAAAAATCTCTATTTTCGATTGATCATTACTTGGTGGATATATTATTATGGGAATATAGTACTAGTAACTTTGGACCTCTTAACAGTCAATAGTTCTATGAAACTTCAACTATAATAAATGATACAATGTATTATGAAAGCTGTTAGGTATATTAAAATATACTTTATTTTCATTATTGAGTTCAAAATTATCTGCATATTCAATTCTCTATACATGCCAACTATGTAATAGACCATCAAGTAAATATAAGAATTATTTTAATTCTTATTTTTCCTTATCCTCTGTTGAATCAAATACATACACATGAATACTAATTAAAACCATCAAACTTTTTCAATGTATAATCAGCATAGACCCGTTGTCTTTTTTTTCATCATATATTTCATAAAATATTAAAAAATCTGTCTCTCATAAGTCAAATTCTGATTTGCTGGAACAATTCTATTATTTTTAATGTATAGAAATATGTGTGTTAATCTTAACAAAACGCAGGCTACGCGATTGTTAGAAATAATACAATAATGATCCTGAAAAGCGGTATTCAAACCCTTTTATTCAAACCAATGGCCATATTCATATTTAGAAATTGACCACCCATAATGAATTATTAAAAAATGATTATAGTACTTTTCAGATGTAATAATTCTGAACCTTATCACCATGTTTTTTTGCAAAGTTACAACCCCAACTACGTGTTTATCCGCCTAATCAAAAATACTCCTACAATTGTATAAAATCCGAATATTCTAAGTTACAAAAATTAAAGCCGACATACAATTTTAAAGCATTAATTGCTATTTTCAGTTATGTCAAAGCTCTATGTTTGCGTCTTTCTCGACTACTCTGACTAGGTCTTAGCCTATCGACAAGGCTCCGATCTTGGTAGTCAGAACCACAACTAAAAATAACGTAGCAATGAATACATCTTTAAACATAATTATAGGTGATGGGAGATCCATTATTTCTACCTAATTTTCAAATAGTAATGTTTATAACTAAAAACGTTTGAATACATTCTCTTAATTTATATTTACTATCAATTAATCATTGTATTTATATTATTATAGCGTATAACAATAATTATATCACATTTCATAACATTATATACACACAACTTTAATAAATAAATTAACTATATGTTTATGATTAAAATTAATCATGATACGGAATTTATAAAACTTGTATTAATTTTTAATCATTTTTATTTTTGTTGCATTTATGTAGATTTCATAAGTAAGGATACAAATTTATTTATTCTTTTAGCTTTTTTATTCAGAATTTACAACAGCTGTTACTTAATAGCTAATACTTAATTATGATGGATATATAATCACTATAATTGTATTATCTGTAATTAAACATTTTATTTCAAAGTTATATTAGTACTTTGGACATTTTGAGATAAAATTTTCAGATATAAAGACTTGGTGCTATGATAATATTAGTAGATAGTATGGCCACATTCCTTCTAATATAAAAGTAACAAAAACATATTTCTTTTCTTTTGAGTAGTATGATATTGTTTGAAAAAATTCAAAGATATAATGTATGGTTGTGTAAACTTTGACGGTTTATTTTTATTATTATAATAAATTTTGTATTAAATCCCCAATAAATTTTATTACCCACAGATAAACACAAATATGTGAATTGAATTTTTTTTAAAAATTTCACAATAAAATAAAAGACTAAAATATGTATAACCCATGCTAAAAAATCACATGAATTCATAGATTATATTTCAAATAGAAGTATTTTAATAACCATTAATATATTTTGGTTAATTAAATATTTATTAAATAATTATTGTTATACATTCACAGGAAGGAAAATAAGTATGTTAACTAAAATACACTTGGCACAGATTTGACCCTTTTAAAGTTTTAACTTTTACCACAAAATTATTTTTGTTTAATATATTATAAATTAAATAACAATACTTACCATAATTATTTTGTAAACTATTTGTTATAAAATTATTAAAATGGTTTTTAAGTTATAATACTGATAGTTTAATTAAATGTATTCATTCACAGGATATATAAGTAAGCTAACTCATAGGATTATAATAAATTAATACTAGTTTAACGATTATACTTAACTTATAATACATATTTTAATCATATGTATATTTAATTTAATGTTATTCGCTTAACTGTAAACTCCAACTCAGTTTTCGAATACCTATATTTTATATTAGAAAAGAACACCTTATCTAAACCACTGTTGATGGATTACCAATCTAGGACTGATTTGTTAATGAGCAAATATCATAAAATCCGAATTTAATTTAAATTGAGATAACAAAACACACAACATACGCAATAAATACCTTTACATAATGTTAGTGTGTTTATGGGTAAAATTAAAATAGTAAAATACAATTGATCAGGAAATTATAATTGAATTTACAATTGTTTTATATATTTAGAGTGTTTAGGTAAGATAAATGATGTTACTTTAAATATTTTTAAATACAATTTGTAAAAAATTACTGCCTACTACATACATTTTTAATATTAAAATTGTAATACATTTTTATTAGTATAATACTTTATTGCATTTATGTAAATCATTAAATGTGAAATTTTAAATTTTGATTCAGGGTTGATACACTTAAATGACTTTTATGGCGAGTATATACTTTGTTAATTATTATTTATGATAAATATTCCCCGTTTAGTTTAAATAAAATGTAGTATGTTTAAGAAATAAATCAATTAGATATATTTATAATATGAATATTATGTATTTTCTAGTTGCTAATGCATACACTAATGTCCTTAGCTCATATAAATACCGTAAGAAATTTATTATATAATATAATTATATGTATGTTACATTTATTGATTTATATTATATATGTTTCACTTATATATCAATAATAGAGCTCAGAAATTAAAGAAAACAAATAACATAAATACATAATATGAAAAATATCATAGAAATCTATTTTATTTTTTCGTATAAGATTTTGATTTCTTTTATATGATTTTCTGAAAATTTTTATTGCATAGAAATATATCGCTATTGGCTGCAATTAGAAACTTATGATTATATGTATGTTTATGTGTGTAAGTGAAAATGAAAAATAGGATTTGAATATTGACTCAGTAAAATGATTAAAATATTTTTCTAATCATTGAATTATTTAATCGGTTGTTTTTACATTTATTGCTATCATTTTTTAGGATTTATATACCTTTTTTCGGCTGCAAACGAGTATGCATTTATTGTTTGACTAAGAAATACATTTTTTTCACGTGTCGTCCTCAATAAATTTCCAGTACTTGTATATTTATTGTAAACGTCACATTATTCCAAATTCTTTATCACTGCAGTAAAATGAAGTATAATAGAATAGCTGTATGTTTTAACATAGAATTAAATTTCGAATGCAATGCAAGGAAATAAACGATAATTCACGACATGCAAAACACTAATGCTTTTTCTACTTCATCCAACAAATTGGTTATCTCAGAGGATTGATTCTGTGGATAAACTGAGTTCTTTAACATAATGTAATACTATTTAAAATCCACGAGAATACACTGTTTTTTTTTCAGTATACGTTGCACATTTAAATCAACAAAAATGTATTTTATATGTTCAAAAGCTACGAAATACAATGCTATTTTTTCATTTGGTGAACTTAATAATGACGTTTTGGTACATTTCCATTTCTACCAGTCGCACTTTAATAATTTATGAAAACAAATTATGTAGCCATTAATTACCAAAAGCATTTTGTTTCACTCACTTGTCATTTGCTCCATAGTCAACAGATGTTGTTTTTTACTGATTAACAATTAATCGTATAGGTAATTTTTTATAACTATTGTATGTGATATCATCGGAAATCTAAGTGTAATATTGGAATATCCCAGTATATCTATAAAATATAGTTTGTTATCTTAATATGGTAAATGGCCAGTTATAAAAATAAATGACTAAGAATGTACAATTGCAATCGATGTAGCTTCACTTACACCCTATCACTAAACAATAATAATAATGAATAGAATCGAATTCAGTCCAATTAATTTAGACGATAACAATTTTAATAAATTTATTACCGTTTTATTTTTTAGAGCCTGGATTTATTAAAGGAAACGGTAATAATAGAGTAAAATACAATATACATATAACACATTACATATATAAAACTTAAAAAAACTATATTATATATGTTTCACTTATACTAAATAGAGCTCAGAAATTAAAAAAAAAAAAGTAGCCTAAATACATAATATGAAAAATATCATAGAAATCAATTTTATTTTTTCGAATAAGATTTTGATTTCTTTTATATGATTTTCTGAAAATTTTTATTGCATAGAAATATATCGCTATTGGCTGCAATTAGAAACTTATGACTATATGTATGTGTATGTGTGTAAGTGAAAATGAAAAATAGGATTTGAATTGACTCAGTAAAATGATTAATATATTTTTGTAATCATTGAATTATTTAATCGGTTGTTTTTACATTTATTGCTATCATTTTTTAGGATTTATATTTTATAACCTTTTTTTTGATTGAAACGAGTTGTTCCCAAAAATACTGAATTTACAAATATAATAAATAGTAAAAAAAACTACATAAATAGTTTCAATAGTTTTATTATATATCCGGCAAAATTTTAAATCATTCCGCATTTATAAATTCAAATCATGAAATTTGTCCATTCATAATATATGAATTTAATTTTTGACAGAGAAATACATTTTTTTCACGTGTCGTCCTCAATAAATTTCCAGTACTTGTAATTTTATTGTAAACGTCATATTATTCCAAATTCTTTATCACTGTAGTAAAATGAAGTATACTAGAATAGCTGTATGTTTTAACATAGAATTAAATTTCGAATGCAATGCAAGGAAATAAACGATAATTCACGACATGCAAAACACTAATGCTTTTTCTACTTCATCCAACAAATTGGTTATCTCAGAGGATTGATTCTGTGGATAAACTGAGTTCTTTAACATAATGTAATACTATTTAAAATCCACGAGAATACACTGTTTTTTTTTCAGTATACGTTGCACATTTAAATCAACAAAAATGTATTTTATATGTTCAAAAGCTACGAAATACAATGCTATTTTTTCATTTGGTGAACTTAATAATGACGTTTTGGTACATTTCCATTTCTACAAGTCGCACTTTAATAATTTATGAAAACAAATTATGTAGCCATTAATTACCAAAAGCATTTTGTTTCACTCACTTGTCGTTTGCTCCATAGTCAACAGATGTTGTTTTTTACTGATTAACAATTAATCATATAGGTAATATTGTATATTATTTATCTATAAAATATAGTTCTTTATCTTAATATAGTAAATGGCCAGTAATCA
The DNA here is from genome assembly GCF_003676215.2 of Rhopalosiphum maidis. Lineage (NCBI taxonomy): Eukaryota > Metazoa > Arthropoda > Insecta > Hemiptera > Aphididae > Rhopalosiphum > Rhopalosiphum maidis. The sequence continues at coordinate 49,625,348 of NC_040878.1, forward strand.
ACATGGATGATTAAAACTGTACAATTGCAATCAATGTAGCTTCACCTATACCCTATCACTACACGATAATAATAATTAACAGAATCGAATTAAGTCCAATTAATTTAGAGATTGAGAAAAAGTATTACTAAATTTATTGTTATTTCGTTTATTAGATCCTGAATGTATTGAAGAAAACGGTAATAATAGAGTAAATTATAATATACATATTGCATAAAGAAAACTTTTCATAAATTATGCAACTTATAATTTTTAGGATAATAAATAATATAGTTCCAAATATGTCTTTAAACAGTTTTAATCATAATTAAAAGTATATCAATGATTTTAATGTTCTTCTTAAATCTTTACTTAACTAATTCTAACATTCGGTGTATTATTATTTTGTTATGCCGAGGTTTTTTATCTAGTGACAATAGTTCACACCAACTATATAATACTTACCTTTGTTTTAGAATTTCAAAAAAGTTACTTCGTCTATCATACCAACATTTTGGATAGATTGAAAGAAAGTAAATATTCTCTTCAAAATACTTAATTATAATATTTATCTGTTTCTAGTTAGATAATAAAATAGCGATACAACGTTATTCTATATCATTGACTATAGAATAACTTGAATATACTATACATCAATTATGAATGTTCTGTTGTCATTTGTATATTATATTGATTTATAATTTTAATAAATCTTTCTGTAAACTAAAATTGTTAAGATATATTTTTTGATTTTACATTGGTATCTACATCATATGACATAACAAATCAATAGTAAACAATTTTATGTTATAATTTAACCAAACAATTAAATTATTTTGGTATTATATTTTCCCATGATAATGTAACTCACAATATATATTGAACATTAATTATTAATATACTTCTATACGTAATGTAAAAAGTTTCAAATCGCTAGAAGAAATATTTTTTGAATTGCAACAAAAACAATTTTTAAAATTAAATACATTTTATTGCTTTATCTCTAAGTGATATTTTATTGTAAATTAAATGTTAAATCCTAGCTAGAGAACATAATAAATTAAATAAAATGCCATTAAATTAGTAGAAAATATTGTATAGTTACCTTATCATCTATTACACATACGAATTATGTTTAGTTTTATAAAAGTTATTTAATTTAAAATTTACTAGATTTAAAAATAAAAAATAAAAAGCATAAAATGTAAATTAGTTTTTATATTATTGTTTTCAGGCAAACGATATTGGACACTAACAGAATGGTGTAAGATAAAATTTGGTCCTCCCATTGACACTCAAACAAATTCACCTAAAGCACCGGATCAGGAAGAACCTAAATAATTGAACTGCTATCGTATTTAATTAACTGCCTTTAATTGTATTTTTAAATCTATACTATTAAAAGAAGACTGAGGAACTCACTTATGATGTAATAAGAATTTCAAGTATAAATCATTACGTCTAAAATATTTATTTATTATATTTAAATAATAATCATCATCTAATTAATTGTAACAAGTAATGTAATTAATACATTTCTTATACGTTTATATTAATTTAATCTTACAGTAGCCAGTGTTATTATTTATTTATTTTTTCATTAATGTTATATGAGTTTCTATGTTTGATTTCTAATAATGATTTATTGTACATTTTTGGATCAATATATAATTATGTGGATTGTATTAATTTTTTTATTTTTTTTTTTTTTTTAGTTCATTTTGTTTTGTCTTCTTTTTCACACTTAATTTTTTTAGTTATTAACAAATATTATTGTTTATAAATAATTATAATTTATAACTATTTAAATTTTATAATATGTGGGTAGATATTCAAGATTTAAAATTGTTAAAAAATAATATTTTGTAAATACATATGTACATATTATATTATATTAACTACTACTAATTTTAATGATATTTTTTTTATTGATGTTTGTTTTTTTTTTCTTTTGTATCGTTAAAAGATCATGGATTTAATTGTCATATTTATAATGTAATTCAAAATTTGACGAGTGATCTTGCACTCCTCTTCGTAACACTTTTAGGGCCTCTTTCATTTCAAAAGAACTTGGAGGTTTTTCAGTAGGTATCCGTTTGAGGCTAAAGCTCAATTTCTTGAAGTTTATATGTTTATAATAAAGCATGTAAAATATCTTCTTCGGTAAAATTGGATGTAGTAGGTATATTTTCATCACTTTTTATCCAATTTTTAAAAACCAGTGTTATTATTTTATGTTATTACAGTAGCCAGTGTTATTATTTTTTATTTTTTTATTAATGTTATATGAGTTTCTATGTTTGATTTCTAATAATGATTTATTGTACATTTTTGGATCAATATATAATTATGTGGATTGTATTAATTTTTTGTAGATAGTTATAGTACTGACACGATCACGGCGAAATTGCCTGTTGACGAAAGGTCCGCGATAAGCCTGTCGCAATATTCCAAGTAGATGTGGTAAAAATGAAACTAACACGTTTATATCCACTCGCGTGATAAAAGCTTTATGTTGTGTTCTGTAGGTCTGTCAATCGACAACACAAAAAAAAAAATAAGTGTGAAAAAGAAGACAAAACAAAATGAACTTCATGAAAGGAAAGTTTCCAATCGGATTTACGACGTGTTGTTGTTATGACGGTGACTGCACGAGAGCGAGATCGCCGCGGCCGATAATCGCGCGTCCACCGTGACTCGTCTTCCGTTCCCGCCTTTGCATTTACTAGTGTTACAAGGATAGTCGACGATGTCACTACTTTACCAGTGAGTGCGGTTTTGACAGTGTCGACCGGTCATTGAGGTGCCTGTACTTTGTATTGGCGACTGTTGCGTGCTGTGTCATTACATTTATATTAGGTATTTCATAAAATTTTAAATTAAGATTTTTTTTTAATGTAAAGTCATAAAGCATTGTATAATCAATTTTTATTTTAAAGTGCATTCTCATCGCTGTGCAAATATTTTCTGTGAAACGTTAACATATGTAATAGATAATTATGCTATTATCTGTGTAACTGTAAAGAATTACAAACAAGGCAAAATGGAGCATGGCACATTTTACGCATAAAATACATACTAAAAGTGGCGAGAACAGAACTTGATTAATTATAAGCCATTTCTTTTATACCAAATTCGTTGAAATTTTAAAGCGACGGTTTCGACCTATATTCTACACTGTATTGCCTTTGCTAGATCAAAATACACAGTTGCACGTTTATATTTATTTTCGACGAAAATATAAACGTAATTTTATATCGTTTCAATAATTGTCTATAATGAACAATACAATAACAACTATAATAAATATCTTAATAATAAATCTATTCAAGTTTCAATGTCAAGATTAATGACTAACTACTGTAGATGTTGACAAATTATTAATGGTCGTGCGATTGTGCGAGTATTAGTCAAACCATAATAACAGTGATACGCCATAACCAGGTGCTTTAACACTTTCAACAATACGGTATGGTTGATTTGGTCAAACTTTTTGGAATAAACTCTTATAGAACTTCAACTTGTGACTTGTGAGTGATCAATGAATGCATCGCTAACATGTTTAAATCTATAATATTGCAATAAGTATCGGTAGATCTAGAACAACTGAACATAACCGTTTAAACGTAGTAATAAATATAAGATTTTAAAAAAGTTATTTATTATAATTGGCCAAAATATATCAGTATAACATTATCAAAAAAAAAAATTATTGTATACGTAAGGTTGATTTAGTGAAATATTATAGGTGATTCTACGTACTTACTTGGAACTCGGAAGTAATGCGAAAGCAGTTCCTAAAGCATCGTTGGTTCAAATACGAAAACAAAATATCTATACATCTATATATTCCTACTCGCTTGTTTCTGTTTATGGCTGTATTGAACTTCAATTTATTTTTAAGAAAATTGAAAAATTTGCATTTAATATATAATATATACTTGCAGACTCGTGACAAATTAAACACCTTTGGATTAACTCCTATTTAAATTAAACCGTTAAAAAATATAAATTGTAATTTTTTTTAAACATTTATATAGTTGTTTTAACCATATAAAAAATACAGGTATAAAACTTAATTCAATTATAATAACTCAGTGGCGTAGCGATGGGGGTGTTGTAGGTGTAGCAAAAGTTCTATTTGACTTTGTTTTTTTACTAGATGTATATAATAGTATAGTGCAAGATAAATTATTTTACAGAATGGCCATATCCCTATACGTAAACGTAACTATTATTATAGGTATTGACATAATATGTCTACAATTAAGTCGTCAATTTCAAAATGAAGTTATAAATTCAATAGTTAAATAATTACTAACCGAAGCAGAAGAGGGATTTAAAACAATTTTTTCTAGGTTAAAAATAAATGCAAATCCTTAGAAATTATTGCTAGAATTACAATAACTAACAAAAAAAAAATCGGTACAATGTTGTGACAATATCTCTAAAAATGTACTATAGGATTTCATATTTTAGATATTTTTTTTAAACCACGTGATGAAAGATTGATGAATCATAGATTATTAGAAAACAATTGTACTTGTTTAATAAGTCCACGTGAATTTAACGATATAAAATTTAAAGATCTTCTAAAAACATATTCATTAGATACTGATGTAGATAAAAAAAACTGCAATCGTTTCGGTCAGTAATATAGTATTTAATAAATATAATAGTTTTTAATCTTATAAATCTGAAATATTTTAATACAATATTATATGAAGAATATATAAGATTTTTACTATGAAATATATTATTTATAAACCTTATAAAAAATACAATTGCACGCAGACAATTATTAATTTTGATATATTTCGTAGACATTTGAACTTTAAATGCTTATAAACAAAAATTGTGACTAACGATAAGTACGACTTATAATAAACCTTGTATTAAATTTTAAAGATTTTTTGGATAGCCAATTTTTTTTTATCGGCATTTTAAGAAAAAAAATTTAGAAAAGTCGAAAATTTCAATTGTCTATAAGTAGCTTAAAAAAGGTCAAAATATTTTGAAAATTTAATCGTAAATATATAATGCTAATATAAATATTTTGTAGACATTTCAAGTATTTACAATAATTTGTTTTTGAGTTACAGCAAAATCACAAAATCGATTTTGTCGAAAAGTGGTTATGCATAATAATTCCCGTTTTTCCGTTATTTTTTCAAGGTTTCTCCCGACGTTTTTGAATATTACTCGAAATTTTTTACTTTTGACCCCTCAAAGTACCAACTAGATGAATTTTCCTATTCAAAGAGAAAAAGTCTGAAAATATTGTTACTACTCCAAAACGTGATGTCAGACACATTCATATTTCAGTAATCTCTGTGCTTATAACGATTGTACATGTACCGTATTTTTAAATTGTATTTAACATAAAGAGAAAATATATTCATTAAAATAATATAGATATTAAAATAAAATGTTATTTTTATTCAAAAATATTAATTTTGAACTGCATATTTGTAATGCATACTTTATATGCTTTAATGCATAAATGGTGATTATTTGTGGTGCTACAAGTCCTTTGCATTAGTTTTAACTATTATGACTTTTATGTACATTTCAAACTACTTTATAATTTAAATAATTTTTATATGTTGTAACAAGTAGTAACATATTACTATAGTATAACTGCTGTACGTATATACAAATATAATAATATGTATACTATGCTCAATACAATAATACCTTACAACTTGCAACATTTCACATATTATTTTTTTTTAACTATGTACCAATTTTATAATCAATATGAATTCGAGTACGATACACATATATTTATAATTATGAGTAAGGTATTTAAATAGACTGATGACTAATAAATTGACTTTATACGATTTTCTCAAAAAAATAAATGTGATAATATTAGAAACATAGGTCAAGTGTGGTTGTTGATAATATGTTTGATTTAGAAATCAAATACAATGTATAATATATTATGTGCCTTATTTACACATGTCTTACAAGACAGTGTTGACTTAGTGCCTGTTTATTTTTATAATATTTATAGCTGAAATGTGTACTTAATCGTCAACATATACACGTATCGTTTCAGAAAATATCACACCTATTTTAATCTTGCAACGCAAAATAGTTGGTTGTTCTTTGTAATAATTAAAACGTTGTGAAAAATAAGAATGGTATATTCTAAAACGTTAATAACATTGACAGTAATCAGTATTATAAGCTACAGTGAATCCAAAAATGGAGGTAATATCAATAATTTTATTTAAAAAATTGTTAAAAAAAAAAAAATTGATAAAAAGTAAGAGACAACACAAATATCATTGAATTATGAAAAATGTGGTCCATATTGTAAAAAATATAAAACTATAAATTTAAAATATTATTTTAAATTATTGTGATTTTGTTAAAGATATTACATAGAAAAGATAGAATTATAATTTATTTAAATACAAACATTCCATATTATAATTATTCAATATATTTATTAATATTTAAGATCACCTTTTTTTTTTTAAATGGTTTTATACTTTTTTAGTTAATTATAATTACATTTTGAAACAATATGATCATTAGATAATACACAATAATCAAATCTTATATGGATATTACATTCATACTCTATATTATACGGAGTGGACACTAAACAATTTATCAAATTTAATTTTAATTTTTATTTTTACACGCGCAATGGTATTATTGTATAAATATATACACTAATAACTAAGTTGCTCGTATTTATGAAAATGAATAATTTCTTAAGACTAACTTTGTTAAGTTTTTCTGTGCATATGAATATAAATGTATTAATAAATAGTGTAATATATTATATAAACGAATATTAAATGGATAATTTAAAATATGATATCATCGAAAACATGAAAAACAGCAGATAAATGAATTAAAAAAAAATAAAATATTTTCAAACCAACTCTGTTGAAGGTAAATCATTTTTATTTTTTTTTTTAATACAAACAGAGTTGGTAAAACCATAGATGTGTTTTTCTACAGATACTAATCTAAAGGGTCTAAGCTAGATAAATGCGATATTTTTATATGGCAAATTTTGATCATACCATACTATGTTTACTTACCAACTTTGTGTGCAATCTATCTTAAATATAATCGGGAATTATATTTCATTTATATTTTGTTATATTCAATATGCATTAGTCATTAGTTTTTTAAAAATAAAATGTACTGAATTAAAAGAGGGGTGGGAAGCTACACACAAGGGCTATCCCTTTATAGATATATAGATCTCTGAACTATCGACTTGTTATCGCTAATCTAATGTGTAGACTTGTAATGCATAGAAGACTTATATAATATTGATTTAAACTAATCTGGTTAATCTCGTTTTATTATACTTCACAATAATGAATTATGAAATAGTAGTTGGAGTGCGACAAAATAAATAAGTTATTTATCAAAATGAAAAAAGTCTTAAAACAAACCTTGTTAAGTATTTATGTGCGTTTAAGTGGAAATGTGTTAATAAAAAGTGTAATGTTAAAATATACACAAACAAATCTTAAACGGATATTTCAAATGATATATTGACCATTTAAACAATGAAAAACAGCCGATAAATGTATTAAAAAAAAAACCATTTTCAAACCAATTCTAAAGAAAACTTAACGATTTCACAGATGATCCTGAAATAACAACAGTTAAAGGTAAGTCATTTTTATTATTTTTTAATACTAACAGAGTATAACATATAAGTTATTTTTTAAAATGTAAAATTTTTTTGAAAATGACAAACTTTGTTTAATGCTTATTTGTATATAAGTGGAAATTTATTTGTAAAAAATCATATGTCAAAATATATATAAACAAATATTACATGGATATTTAAAATACAATCATCAAAACCGCAGATAAATACATTAAAATAAAACTGTTTTCAAACCAACTCTAATGAAAACCTAACAATTGCACAGTTAATGCTGAACAAATAACATTTGAACTTGAGTCATTTTTATTATTTTTTAATGCTAACAAAGTTAGTAAAAACATCGATGTGTTTTTTCTAAAGGCACAAAGCTCGACAAACATGAATTTTACTTATGGTAAATTTTATTCGTGCCCTATAATTACTTACCAACTTTGTACAATCCATATAAATATAAACGGGAATTATATTTTACTTGTTTTTTGTTATACATTTAAGTATTTAACATATTATATAATATGCATTAGCATTTAGTCACATTCACAAAATGTGCCAAAATAAAAGAGTGATGGGAAGTTACACACGAGTGGTAGATTTAGGACTTAGCATGCTCATTAAAGAGGTATAAACTAATTATGTATCAAAATTCAGCTTTCGGTAAATTAGTTCCGAAATTTGAGTGGCATCGTTTTCGGCCAAAATAAACCTTTCCCTTTAGGGCCATTCTGGTATGTCCGTTTTCGGCCGATACACTAGTATTTGGTACACTAGTTGGTCACCAATGAAATATTTTTTTATGTTAAACTGGCAATTTATAGTAATTTGTAGTAAATGCATACAAAAAATGAATTCAATGCAAACTCTTGATTAATGTTTTATAATTTCTGTATCAATAAAAATGTATTACATTGGCACATTTCAACAGTTTTTATTTACTAATAGTATAGTTAAACACAATAAAAGCAATATGCTTTTTGGGAAAATAAAATTATTTTCCATTTACATGAGCATGAAGGTAATACTTACAATGTTAACCAAATTATCATATTATCATTGTGTGATTGTATAGCTATTTTTGAGCTCTTTATTGAATTTTATTTAAACTTAAAATGTTTTTTAGTATTATTTCTACAAATGTCGATGAAAATGTTAACCTGTAACGATAAACGATTAATTTTATTTCGAGTTATCGAGAACAAAACACTATTAAGTAAAATGATAGTTTCAAGGATATTTCTATGTATTTTGATATAGCGACGTTTAACATAATAATGTTATAATAATTATCTACTGTTTTATTAATGTCATTAATTTCTTTTCAATGTCACATTATTTTTTTATTTAAAGTATATATATATATTGTGCTTTTTAGAATGCGAGGGTAAGAGATATCATATTAGTTAATGATATATTTTATAATAAATTAATATAACATTACCAGAACTGTGATCGGACAAATTCTGCTCACCGAATTTCCATTTTATGCCATATGAAGACGTATCAACAACAAACAGCCATGTACTATAGTCTGTGCAACTCCAAAATTTAGTATGAATTTCTTCATTTTTCAACTCTTAACATATTTTCGACCTATTAAGTACTAAGTTTTACTCGGTAACTCGACGATGCTATTCGGGCCTGAACATTGCGGTTTATGAATTTTACGTACTGGTCATACTTGGTACATTTACGACATTTAGTGAATGATGAAAATGTCAATCATGTAACAAAATTCAACTACCTAATTTATTTGTAACTCACTTCTTCTATTCAACAACCTTATTCCTCTAAAAACACATATTAGCAATAATCATTTCAAGATTAATAGAATCTAATTTACCTATTTAAAATTGCATACCTTTTTTTTCCAACTAATTTTATATTTGTAATTTTGGTATTTTATAAACAGCTGCTCTAAAAAGGGCAGGACTTTCATGTGAGTAGTTATAAGTTTATGATATAAAAAATTTCGGATAGACCTATTTGTTAAAATTATGATTTATTTGTTAAAATGTTGTATTTACTAACTTAAACTATTTTATAATGCTGAAATCAAATTCATAAATTTCAAGAAGTCTACATTCTAATTAAGGATAAGTTAACGTGTGATATATTATCAATTTTATAGCTGAAATTGGATTTTTAAACTACTGTTATGTCATGCAATTTGGTGAGTTTTTTAATGATAATAATGTATAAATCAAATTTATGTTAGAGACTTATATAATGTAAAAAAATGTTCACACTTGGAGGCAAATTTAATACTGTTTAGTCTTATTTAGTTTATTATTTAGTCTTATTAATACTGTATAGTCATATTCGACCTAATATTAAGTTCTTTATTAATTTTTAAATTAAGTATTTATCATATCATATTAATAGACTATTTAAACAGGTAAAGTGCAGAGTCCATTAAAATATAAATGTGCATATTGTGTGACTTGATATATTCACTGTATCAACGTTTATAATAGATTATAATATGTGAACAATTGTTTTTATTTTATGACTTATGAGGTACTCATAACCTATAGGTGGTTTTTATTTAAAAATTATTATTACAGAACCTAAGGAGCTTGTAAGTTTTCTAAACAGCAAACGGAAAGTATATGATTTAAAAACCATAAGTAAGTTTCACACTTATTCTCGTGGACTACGGATTTTGGTTTACGACGAGTTAACAATTATATATATTCATTTATTCATATTAATCAAAGGCAATTTATTGTCTTTATTCTGATAATAATTGTATAAAGTATGCTAATCCAAGAAAAATTGATTACACTAAATTTAAGATGCCTTCAAGGCAATGTAGTGAAATCAAAATGAAGTGATAAGGAATGATATTTTATATAAAAGTGTTACTTGTACCTAATAACTTAAATATAATTTTCGATTAAGTACAACAATATATATATTGGAAAATTTGATCAAATAATATGGAACGCAATGACATTATAACGTTTGGAGAGTTCTCAATGTGATTTATTCAATAAATAACTTAAATTTACGGTGATTTAACTTTTTTTACATTTGAATTAGATGTGTTTACATATGCTCACAATTATCTGGCGTTGAAATGTGGACAATTTTATTATCATTTTTATAAACGAATTATATTTTAAATCTATTAGTTAGCTCTAATAAATATTTTATGATATTAAAGATATGATATATTTTTTGCATCCAAGAAAAAGTAGTATGCGAATAAACGTAATTAAAATATCAATAAAATTACTTTCTAGATATTATAAATACATTCTCGAATGAATTAAAAAGACGGGGATGTGATGTTATTGGTAAGTATAATTATCATATTTTAATTGTTTTTATAATCATTTAAATAAAAAATACATTGCATACACTCTAGTTATTGCTTTATTTAAATGTGTTCCTAAAATTAAAATATGTTTTGACATGTTTAATGGCTGGGGTCATTTTATACTTTTGTGAGACTTGGACAGCGTTACCATGACGTTATGAACCACCCGTAGGTTTATAATATTCGTCAGTATCCATAAGAAATAAATATGTCCGATGTATTTACAAGCAGTGGAGATTTGATTTACATTATGTAACCTGATAAAATAACATCCTTATTTTATATTTCTTTACAGATATTGTGATGGGTCCAAAAGAATATTGTAAATATATCAGTAAGTTATATTATTAACGCTCAACATACAATTTAGAAGTTTAAAAATTTGGATTAATTTAATACGATACACTACTTTAAAACGAAGACTTATAAAAAACAAATTATGTATAAACGTAGACAAATACTGATGGACTGTTGAATGATATTATAAATAGATTTGAGGTACTTCTACAAAAATAACACGATAATCTAAAACTTTTAAAAATATTTTTGTTTACTGAAAATATTATGATAATAAGTCGGTTGTTACATACATATTATTATCAATATCAAACATATTATTATCTATCTCAATGAATTGTTTTAATTTTATTATAATACTGTCGTAATTATGTTCTTATTGTATATTTGTATTATTATTTAGTATTGCTATGGCTACCGAACCGCATATACCCAAGTGCAGAAACCAATAAATTATTGTATAATCATTATTGCACGTGTGCGTGAATAGCTACTCTTTAATTATACTATTAATTGTTTGCGCGAATCAACATATTCATATTTTAAGCGGTGATTGTCATTATTTTTCATTATTTTTTTTTTTTTGCAATTGTTATTTAAATGATTATATTATTACACATTTTTTTTTGTGTAGACAACATGGCCATAATTTATTTACTATTGCTCTAGCTATTATTGCATTGCATTTATTATCATAATTTCAAATTTATTTATTAGTGGCGTACGCAATATTTTTTTAAGGGATGTCATAAAAAATAATTATTATGCACGAATTAATAAAAGAACTTTCTTATTTTCTAGTCATCGTTCATAATTTGAACAGATACTTAGATACTTATTTTTGAGGAGGGTGTCATATCTCCCTTACACCCACCCCCGCGTGCGCCACTGTTGTTTATTATTTATATACAAACACATACGCACTTATAAGTGTATTCATACCCACCGCACACCAGCACTTATGTGTTTACACACCCAAATCAGTTCACGATATTCTAGCTAAGTTGCACACATTGTAATTTGTTTCTGGATAAAAAAGGCAAAGTATATTCTATTAATATTTATAATTATAACAGAAAATTCAACAGTTGATTCTATTTCGCATATCCAAACATCTTTCAATTCATAAATGCATTAACAGTAAGCAAAATTAAAACATCATATTATGTACAGTTGCGAAGTACAGAAAAACAATAAAATCTTAAAACTAAATATAAGGAAATATATATTTAAACAAAACTGGACAAGTATTAAAATAATGAAATAAATTGGTTAAAGATTTGAAAAAATGTTTGTCCTACTTTTTTACCTCAATAAAACAGATTACTTATAAAAAAAATAAAAAATGGAGGAATTAAAAAGATATTATGATAATTGTTATTATTATTACTTACTATATATTCTATTATAAAAAAATTATAAAAACAATAGTTGCAAAAAATCATAGATAATAACCTGTATAATGATGTGTGGACGGATCTAAGTCCGTAAAAAACGGGATTAAATATTAAAAATTGAAAATGACACGGGAACTCGGGAACCAACTCGGATGTACCTATCGTAACAACCCCAAAAACAATTCGGTCGTTCCGGAATCAAGTCGGATACACTAAGTATTTCGGTGACCGTAAATCTATGATTAATCATTTAAAGATCAAATTGGATATTCAATGCGTCCAACGCTATTTTTATTTTGTTTTAGTTAAATAAAAATAACAGTGTATACATAAAATTATTAACTAATTTTTTTAATTCCATTATTTTCTTTATAATTTTTAATTTCTTAAATATATTTTATGAATTATGTATATTTATTGCAAATCATAAAATACAAAATCAAATATTTAAATTTATAGATTCAATGATGGATCAAAGTATAGGATGGTGTGGTGCTTTTGGTATAATTATTAAATTATTTAAAATTACAATAATATGACTTTAATCACATTATTATATACATTTTCAGGAATCATATAAATTATTTATAAAAACATAAAATTTACGTTAATTATTGATGAATATTTAGAAAAAAATATGCTGTGTATGTGAGAAATATTTTTTTCGTAGTTATAGCCCTCTATATTAGACTGAAAAAAATCTGACGCCATTTAACATTACGACTTTCCTAGTCTTGCCAATACTTTATAGCCGGTTTCGGCCACATTGTATCTATTTACAATATAATTTATTCTCGTCATAATCTGCTGTTCTAGTGGTATTTCACCTATGTAATAGAAGTTAAAATATCAGGTGTTTAAATATTTCATCACACCTGACGTGTGGTTAACCGAAACGAGTACAAAAAAATTAATACTCCTCCGGGGTACTAGTAGAGTTGTTTGGAATTTTCATCTATTTGGTAATTAAGTATCTTCTGAATATTTATAAGATTTCATCCCTTGTACGGTTTTTATATCCACGGTACAGTTGGAAAATATCTTAAGTTTATAACTTAATATACTAAAAAAAATCTCTATTTTTGATGGATTCTTAAATTGATGTCTACTTGGTGGATGTATTCTTATGGGAATATAGTACAAGTAACTCTGGACCCCTTATCAGTCAACAGACCTATGAAACTTCAACTATAATAAATGATACAATGTATTATGAAAGCTGTTAGGTATATTAAAATATACTTTATTTTCATTATTGAGTTCAAAATTATCTGCATATTCAATTCTCTATACATGCCAACTATGTAATAGACCATCAAGTAAATATAAGAATTATTTTAATTCTTATTTTTCCTTATCCTCTGTTGAATCAAATACATACACATGAATACTAATTAAAACCATCAAACTTTTTCAATATATAATCAGCATAGACCCGTTGTCTTTTTTTTCATCATATATTTCATAAAATATTAAAAAATCTGTCTCTCATAAGTAAAATTCTGATTTGCTGGACCAATTCTATTATTCTTAATGTATAGAAATGTGTGTGTTAATCTTAACAAAACGCAGGCTACGCAATTGTTAGAAATAATACAATAATGATCCTGAAAAGCGGTATTCAAACCCTTTTATTCAAACCAATGGCCAAATTCATATTTAGAAATTGACCACCCATAATGAATTATTAAAAAATGATTATAGTATTTTTCAGATGTAATAATTCTGAACCTTATCACCATGTTTTTTTGCAAAGTTACAACCCCAACTACGTGTTTATCCGCCTAATCAAAAATACTCCTACAGTTGTATAAAATCCGAATTTTATAAGTTACAAAAATTAAAGCTGACATACAATTTTAAAGCATTAATTGCTATTTTCAGTTATGTCAAAGCTCTATGTTTGCGTCTTTCTCGACTACTCTGGCTAGGTCTTAGCCTATCGACAAGGCTCCGATCTTGGTAGTCAGAACCACAACTAAAAATAACGTAGCAATTAATACATCTTTAAACATAATTATAGGTGATGGGAGATCCATTATTTCTACCTAATTTTCAAATAGTAATGTTTATAACTAAAAACGTTTGAATACATTCTCTTAATTTATATTTACTATCAATTAATCATTGTATTTATATTATTATAGCATATAACATTAGTTATATCACCTTTCTCAACATTATATAAACACAACTTTAATAAATAGAATAATTAAATGTTTATGATTTAAATTAATCTTTATACAGAATTTACAAAACTTGTATTAATTTATAATTATTAACAATTTTGTTGCACTCATGCAGATATTTTTTCCATAAGTAAGGACACAACTTTATTTATTCATTTAGTATTTTTATTCAGCAATTATAACAACTGTTAACTAATAGTTAATACTTAATTATGATAGATATATAATCACTATAATTGTATTATCTGTAATTAAACATTTTATTTCAAAGTTATATTAGTATTTTGGACATTTTGAGATAAAATTTTCAGATATAAAGACTTGGTGCTATGATAATATTAGTAGATAGTATGGCCACATTCCTTCTAATATAAAAGTAACAAAAACATATTTCTTTTCTTTTGAGTAGTATGATGTTGTATAAAGAAATTCAAAGACATAATGTAAGGTTGTGTAAACTTTGACGGTTTATTTTTATTATTATAATAAATTTTGTATTAAATCCCCAATAAATTATATTACAAACAGATAAACACAAATATATGAATTGAATCATTTTAAAAATTCCACAATAAAATAAAAGACTAAAATATGTATAATCCATTCTAAAAAATTACATGATTTCATTGATAATATTTCAAATAGAAGTATTTTAATAACCATTAATATATTTTGGTCAATTAAATATTTATTAAATACTTATATTTATACATTCACAGGAAAGAAAATAAGTATGTTAACTAAAATACACTTGGCACAGATTTGACCCTTTTAAAGTTTTAACTTTTACCACAAAATTATTTTTGTTTAATATTTTATAAATTAAATAACAGTACTTACCATAATTATTTTGTAAACTATTTGTTATAAAATTATTAAAATGGTTTTTAAGTTATAACACTAATAAGTTTATTAAATGTATTCATTCACAGAATTTTTAAGTAAGCTAACTCATAGGATTATAATAAATTAATACTAGTTTAACGATTATACCTAACTTAAAATACATATTTTAATCATATGTATATTTAATTTAATGTTATTCGCTATAAATTCCAACTCAGCTTTCGACTTCCTATATTTTATATTAAAAAAGAACACCTTATTTAAACCACTGTTGATGGATTACCAATCTAGGACTTATTTGTTAATGAGCAAATATCATATAATCCGAATTTCATTTAAATTTAGATACCGAAACACACAACATACGCAATAAAAACCTTTACATAATGTTTATAAAAACAAAAAAGAATTTAATTTAATATTAGTGTGTTTATGGGTTAAATTAAAATAGTAAAATATAATTGATCAGGAAATTATAATTGAATTTACAATTGTTTTGTATGTTTAGAGTGTTTAGGTAAGATAAATGATGTTATTTTAAATATTTTTAAATACAATTTGTAAATAATTACTGCCTACTACATACATTTTTAATATTAAAATTGTAACACATTATTATTAGTATAATACTTTATTGCATTTGTGTAAACCATTAAATGTGAAATTATAAATTTTGATTCAGGGTTGATACAATTAAGTACACTTTATGGTGAGTATATTCTTTGTTAATTATTATTTATGATAAAAATTCCTCGTATAGTCTAAATAAAATTTAGTATGTTTAAAAAATAAATCAATTACATATATGTATTATATGAAAATTGCGTTTTTTCTAGTGGGTGATGCATACACTAATGTCCTTAGCACATATCAAAACCGTAAGAAAATTATTATATAATATAATTATATGTATGTTACATTTATTGATTTATCTATAAAATATAGTTCTTTATCTTAATATAGTAAATGGCCAGTAATCAACATGGATGATTAAAACTGTACAATTGCAATCAATGTAGCTTCACCTATATCCTATCACTACACGATAATAATAATTAACAGAATCGAATTAAGTCCAATTAATTTAGAGATTGAGAAAAAGTATTACTAAATTTATTGTTATTTCATTTATTAGAGCCTGCATTTATTGAAGGAAATGGTAATAATAGAGTAAAATATAATGTACATATAAAAAACTTAAAAAAACTATTCCTGAATTACGCAACTCATAATTTTTAGTATAATAAATTGTACAGTTCCAAGTAGTTTAATTAATAACTTATAATATCATTATTGTAGAAAAATTAATGGAGATCGTAAAATCACTTTCAGGTACCATTTAAAAATATTATATTTAAGGTTTTAAAATTAAAAATTAAGTTAAATATACTTTATAATGTAGGAAATATATATTTATGGATTATGACAGAGGTTCAGTGTGGGGAATGACCCTTCAGGGAGCTACGAAAGCATTATAAGAGGGAGCACAAAAACATTTTAAAAATCAACATTGTACTTGTAGGACAGAAAATGATTTGTTGTGTTTGCGTAATAATAATCGTGTACAATATCAAACCAGACCACACATCACATTAAAAGTAACTTATTGTTTAAATCCTATTATAAAAAATACATTTATTTTTAAATAAATTTGTAAAGTGAATATCATTATTAGCCTATATTTCTGTTGTTTGTTTTTAACTTTTTGGTACTCTAAACATGACTTATTAAAATTATTTTACGAAGGAAGGGGCTGGCCTGAAATGTTTAGGAACCTCTGGATTATGATATTTCAGTAGAACTCTGCTGATACTTTTTTAATTTTATAATTTAGGTTTATTGATCATATTATTTGATGTGTTCTAATTCATAAATTAAGACGTAAGGTCTCACATTGATTCACCTAAATATAAATATTTTAATTATAACTAAAAGTATAACAATGATTTTAATACAATTCTTAAATTTTTACTTAACTAATTCTAACATTCGGTGTATTTTTATTTTGTTATCCCAAAATTTAATATCAGGAAATAAATAATCACATCAACTTTAGGTTGTCTCCCTTCATTCAGAATCTAAAAATGGTTGATACAATTTGTATTATATAGTTGAATTTAGCATCGTGAATAAAAAAATAATACGAAAGCCACTAATTCAGTAATCAAGTTTATAAATAACCACATTGTAACTTATATTTAATGGTAAATTGATAATAAATAATAAATAATAAAAATGAACACTTTTTAACCATTTAAATATATTAACAATTCTTTGATGCAGCGGATGAAAATAGTTACTTCAATTATCATATGAAAATTTTGAATAGATTGAAAGAAAGTAAGTAATCTCTTGAAAATAATAAATTATAATATTTATTTGTTTCCAGTTACATAGTAAAAAAACGATACAACATTACTCTATATAATAATTAGATATACTATAAATCAATTATTATGAATGTTCTATATTAATTGTAATTTGTATACATTATTTATTTATTATTTCAATGAATCTTTCTGTAACCTAAAACTGATTACTATAGTAGTATACCCTATAGGTACTTATTTAAAATATATTCTTTGATTTTACATTGGTATCTACATCATATGACATAACAAATCAATAGTAAACAATTTTATGTTATAATTTAAAAAAACAATTGAATTATTTTAGTATTATATTTTCCCATGATAATGTAACTCACAATATATATTGAACATTAATTATTAATATACTTCTATACGTAATGTAAAAAGTTTCAAATCGCTAGAAGAAATATTTTTTGAATTGCAACAAAAACAATTTTTAAAATTAAATACATTTTATTGCTTTATTTCTAAGTGATATTTTATTGTAAATTAAATGTTAAATCCTAGCTAGAGAACATAATAAATTAAATAAAATGCCATTAAATTAGTAGAAAATATTGTATAGTTACCTTATCATCTATTACACATACGAATTATGTTTAGTTTTATAAAAGTTATTTAATTTAAAATTTACTAGATTTAAAAATAAAAAATAAAAAGCATAAAATGTAAATTAGTTTTTATATTATTGTTTTCAGGCAAACGATATTGGACACTAACAGAATGGTGTAAGATAAAATTTGGTCCTCCCATTGACACTCAAACAAATTCACCTAAAGCACCGGATCAGGAAGAACCTAAATAATTGAACTGCTATCGTATTTAATTAACTGCCTTTAATTGTATTTTTAAATCTATACTATTAAAAGAAGACTGAGGAACTCACTTATGATGTAATAAGAATTTCAAGTATAAATCATTACGTCTAAAATATTTATTTATTATATTTAAATAATAATCATCATCTAATTAATTGTAACAAGTAATGTAATTAATACATTTCTTATACGTTTATATTAATTTAATCTTACAGTAGCCAGTGTTATTATTTATTTATTTTTTCATTAATGTTATATGAGTTTCTATGTTTGATTTCTAATAATGATTTATTGTACATTTTTGGATCAATATACAATTATGTGGATTGTATTAATTTTTTTATTTTTTTTTTTTTTTTAGTTCATTTTGTTTTGTCTTCTTTTTCACACTTAATTTTTTTAGTTATTAACAAATATTATTGTTTATAAATAATTATAATTTATAACTATTTAAATTTTATAATATGTGGGTAGATATTCAAGATTTAAAATCGTTAAAAAATAATATTTTGTAAATACATATGTACATATTATATTATATATATAATATAATATGTACACTACTACTAATTTTAATGATATTTTTTTTATTGATGTCTGTTTTTTTTTCTTTTGTATCGTTAAAAGATCATGGATTTAATTGTCATATTTATAATGTAATTCAAAATTTGATGAGTGATCTTGCACTCCTCTTCGTAACACTTTTAGGGCCTCTTTCATTTCAAAAGAACTTGGAGGTTTTTCAGTAGGTATCCGTTTGAGGCTAAAGCTCAATTTCTTGAAGTTTATATGTTTATAATAAAGCATGTAAAATATCTTCTTCGGTAAAATTGGATGTAGTAGGTATATTTTCATCACTTTTTATCCAATTTTTAAAAACCAAGTGTATTTCTTCATATTCTTCTTTTCCTCCTACTCGATACTTTCTGCAAAACTTCCATGTTTAGAACAATTTCTCGTACATAATGTTGATTTTATGACCTCAAACTGATAACATTATACGGCGTATTAATTATAATTATGTATAATTATATTTATAATATTTATAATAACCAACATAATTTACATATTATATAAGTATACGTCCAGCCCGTACGCCAAGCCGTATATTACCAACTCCAATTGGTTGTCTTTATTCTTATATTTCTAAAAAGTATGATAATCCAGTAAAAATTTATGACTATAATTTTAGATTATTTCCAAGATAATATAGTAGAATACAAATGGGGTGATTAGAAATTATATTTTATATATATGTGTTAGGTACATATACTTAATAACGTAAACATAAGTGTTTGTTTAATTACACCAATAAGTGTTGGAAAATGTGATAAAATAATATGATAATGCAATAGCCTCATGATGTTTGGAGAGTTCTCGATATAATTTCTTCAATAAAAAACTTAACTGTATGGTGTTTTTACTTTTTTTAAATCTGAATTAAATGTGTTTACAGATAATAAAATAAAATAAACAAATAATAGAAAAAATAAATGTAATAAAATAGCAATCAAATTATTTTCTAGATATATCAAATGATTTTATGTTGGAATTAAAAATCCGGGCATGTGATGATAATGGTAAGTATAATTTTAATTTTTTAATTGTTTTTATAATTATTTAAATAAAAAATTAATTTTATTCACTCTAGATATTGCTTTATTTAGATGTGTTCCTAATATTAAAATATGATTTGACATTTATGGCTATGGTCATTCTTTACATTTGTGTAACACGGAGAGCCTTACCATGACGTCTGAACTTTCTATAGGTTTATGACGATGTATATAATATTTATGTATCATAATAATATTATGATGTACCTATTACCTACAATTATAATATATGTGAGCGACATAGAGAGCGTTACCACAACGTCATTATTCATTAACCACCTATAGGTTTAAATTAGTCAGTAGCCATAAGACATAAACATGTCTAAAGTATCTGCATGCAGTGGATATTCGATTTACAATAATATGTAACCCAATAAAATAACATCCTTATTTTTCATACTTTTACATAAATCGTGATGGATTCAACACAATATTGTGAATATCTCGGTATTTATAACAAATACCTAAGGTTTATATTATAAAATATATTATGTATAAACGTTAACAAATCCTGATAGACCGTAGAATGATATGAATTAGATTCGACGACTTCGACGTACTTATACTTAAATAACTCGATAATAAATATTTTAAAAACATTCTTGTTTATCGAAAATAATATAATAATAATAAACCGGCTGTTAGATTTCATATTATCATTATTAAACATACAATCTATCTCCATGAATTACTTTTATTTTATTATAATACTGTTGTAGTGTTGTAATTATTTTCTTATTATATATTTATATTATTATTTAGTATTGCCATGGTTACAGAATCGCAAATACCCTAGTGCACAAATCAATAAATTATTGGATAATCATTATTGCACGTGTATGTGAATAGCTACTCTTTAATTATACTATTAATTGTTTGCGCGAATCAACATATTTATATTTTAAGTGATAATTGACATTATTTATATATATTAGGCAATTGTTATTTTAATTATTATATTATTATACATTTCATTTGTTTGGCCAACAAGTCATTCGACTGCATCCGAATTGGTTCCTATTCGTGAAAACTGACCGAACTGACCTAATCTAATTGGTTCCTGATATTCCAAGCAATACATATCTGAATGGGTTCCCCATATTCTAGGTAAGTAACAAACATCAGAATTGTTTCCAGATAAAAAATTTCGAAAAAGGCGAAGTATATTTTAATAATATTTATAGTAACAACATCAAGTTTAACAGTTGCTTCTATCCACACATTCAACCATCTTCAATTCATAGATGCATTACAAAAAGTTTAAATTGAAACATAATATTATGTACAATAAACTGCAAAGTACAAAAAAACTACAAAATCTTAAAACTAAATATAGGAAATATATATAAAACAGAAATGGACAAATATAAAAATAAATAAATAAATAAGAGATTGTAAAAAATTGTTGTTATAAATGTTTACCTCAATAATACAAAATACTTAAAAAAAAAAAAGAAATGGACCCAATAAAAAAATATTATGATTATTATTATTACTTACTATTTTATCTACTATGGCAAAAAAAATAATAATAATAAGTGTCAAAAAATCTTAGTTTTTAATCTGCATAATATTGTGTGGACAGTCCTATGTCTATATAAAATGGGAAGGAATATTGAAAATGACCCGGAAACTCGGGCACCAACTCGGATATACCTTTCTAATAACCCGTGAAATAAATAGGTTACACACTTTGTAATAAACACGGAAACAATTAGGACGTTTAGGAATCGATTTGGATACACTGAGCTTTTTAATGACCATAAATCTATACTTATTTTTTTATGAACCTTATTAAAAATACAATTTTGATAAAATTGGATATTCACGTATCCAACGATATTTTTATTTTGTTTAGTTTAGAATACCGCTTTATACCTACACAAAATTATTTATTATTTTTTTTAATTCCATAATTTTGTTAAATTTTTAATTTTTTTTTAGAATATAATGTATTATAGGAATAATAATATTTTTATAATACAAATCATAATATTATATTTTCAAAATCTAACATTTAAATTTATAGATTCAATGTCACATCAAAATATAGGATGGTGTGGTGCTCTTGGTATATTTATTAAATTATTTTAAATTACAATAATATGCATTAGATCAACTATACATTTTCAGGAATTGTATTCATTCACAACTAAATATATTAAAATCTAATTCTAGATTTGGTGGCTTCTTAAAGTAATCTCTACTTGGTGGAAATGTTCTTGTGGGAATATAGTAATATGAACTCTGAACCCCTTATCAATCAACAGACCTATAAAACTTCATCTTTAATTATTTAATACTATTTATTATGAAAACTGTTATATTATAATATCCATCATTTCCCTTTTTGAGTGGAAAATTCTCAAAATTATCTGCATATTCAATATGATATATAAAAATACTATCCAAAAGACCGACAAATAAAAATAAGAAGTATTTTATTTCTTATTTTTCCTTATCTTCTGTTGGATCTTATACATTTAAATGCATACTAATTTAAACCATCAATCTTCCGCTGTTAACAGAGTGATAGGTCTACAACTTTCATATCATTATTCATTAATAGCAATAAACACATAGTTTTTCAATGATAGGCCTATTGTCTATTTTTCATCATGTAATTCATAAAATATTAATAAATCTGTCTCTCATAAGAGTTACCACAGTTAGCAATAAATCGCAATAATATGTATTAGATCAACTGTACATTGTCAGGAATTGTATTCATTTATTTTATGAAAAAACATAATTTGTATTAATTATTGATGAATTTATAGAAAAAATATATGTTATGTATATGGGAAATACCATTTTCGTAGTTATAGCCTTCTATACTAGACTTAAAAAATCTGACGCCATTTCTCACTATGACTTTCCTAATCTTGCCAAAATGTACTTTACAGCCGGTTTTGGCCACGTTGTATCTATTTTTAATTTAAAATCTCATCTTAATCTGCTGTTTTAGTGGTATTTCACCTATTAATACCAATTTAATACATTGTTTAACTTAATTATAGGTGATAGGAGATCCATTATTTCTACCTAATTAGTAGTGTTTATAGCTAAAAACGTCCGAATACATTTTCTTAATTTATATTTCCTATCAATTTATAATTGTATTTATATCGTTATAGCGTATAACATTAATTATATCACATTTCTTAACATTACATAAACACAACAATAACAGGTCTTTGATTAAAATTAATCATTATACGAAATGTATACAACTTGTATTAATTTATAATCATTAACTATTTTGTTGCATTCATGTAGATATTTTTTCCATAAGTAAGGACACAACTTTAATTATTCATTCAGTTTTATTTATTCGGTAATTACTAGTCATTACCTAATAAGTAATAGTTAATACTCAACTAAGATAAATGTACAATTGCTAATAACTGTATTATTAGTGGTTTAACCATTTATTTAAAATTTATATTATTATTTTGGAAGTTTTTGAGATAAAGTTGTAAGATATAAAGACTTGGAACCATGAAATTTTTTTAAAAAAAACAACATATTTCTTTTCTTTTGAGTAGTGTGGTATTTTTTAAGGAGATTCAATATATAATATAAGGCTATGTAAACTTTGACGATTTATTTTTATTATTATGATTATTCAAGTATTAAGTCCCCAAGATATATTATACCCATATTCCCGAATTCGAAGTAAGTTAACTCATAATAGTATAATAAATTAATACTAGTTTACTCATTATATCTTATTTATAATAAATATTTAAATAAATGTTATTCGGTTAACTATAAACTTCAACATGGTTTACGCTTTCCCACATTTTAGGTTGGAAAAGAATACCTTATTTAAGCCACTGTTGATTGTTGGCAACCTAGGACTGATTTTTCAATGTACAAATAGCCTCAAATCAAAATGTAATTTTAATTGAATTACCGAAATACACAACATACGTAACATAAAAACTTTTACATAATGTTTATAAAAACAAAAAAGAATTTGATTTAATGATAATATAGATATGGGTTAAATTAAAATAGTGCAATAAATTTCTTTAAAAAATTAAAATTTAATTTACAATATTTTTATATCTTTAGACTTGTTTAGGTAAGATAAACGATGTTACTTTAAATATTTTTTAAATACAATCTATAATATAAGTACTACCAATACATAAATTTTAGATTCTGAACATAGTGATGTATGTATTAATTTTACAATGTGTGAATAATAAAATATACAAATTTCTTCTTTGTTAATTTAAAACTTATGTCCATAAATAAGTTCAATTTAGTATATATTCTAAAAAATTGTTCTGAAAAAAAATCGTCATCTGTCGGACTTAAGTACTCACTACTCAGTACTCACGAATGATATTACTATAAATTTCATTATCTGTGCCCTATGCTACAATATAAACTGTCATTAATCGTATCTCTTATATAGTAAAATATAATAGCTTAACCTAGTTTTCTAAATTTACTGACAAAGACTTAATTATTAATATTATTACATAATTGTTCATTTTAACCTAGTTTATAGTATATAATTCCAATAATTTTTACGTCATGTTGTAACATAGGTAGTAATATATTATTATATTATATTATGCTGACTTCTGTATGTGTAAATAAATATATTATATTTATTATGGTAAATAAACAATTGATTATTACTTGTTGATATTGATGCCATTGATCGTTGTTGGTAGACTTGTGTTCAATGGCGTAGCCAGGGGAGGTTCAGGGTTCAGATTCCATTCCCCGAAAATTTTTTTTGAAAAAGATTGAATAGGTTTAATACCTATTATATTTAAAACTTGTATAATATAACATATGTATACTCTACCCCACCCCCCCTCCAAAAAAAAATCTTGCTTATGTTTTGTATTATAAAATACTTGAAAAATGTATCATTTTAATAACGATAGGTTTTAAATAATGATTTAATTTATGTGTATCAATTTTATTTTTTGATAATCTGATAACTGATAACTCTATAAATAACTACGAGAGTCTAAACATTTAGTTCAAATGGATTTATCATTACAATATAATATTAAGTAATAATGTAAAAATAAGGTCAAATGTGTTCGTTGATTTAAGAATAAAATACAAGCCATAAAATTTATAATGTGTCTTATTTGCACATGTCTTACAGAGTTGATTTAGTGCTTATTTTATTTTTATAATATGTATGCAGTTGAAATGTATTTACTTAATCGTCAATAAATATAAATACCCGTATCTTTTTAGAAAGTAATCACACCTATTTTAATCTTGCAACGCAAAATAGTTACTTGTTCTTTGTAATAATCTAAACATTCTAAAGAATAAGAATGGTATCTTTTAAAATTTTAACATCAGTAACAACGATCAGTATTTTAATAAGCTACAGTGATTCAAACAATGAAGGTAACATCAATGGTTTTATATAAAAATGTATTTAAAAAAATTGATAATAAGTAATAAACAACACAAATATCATTATTTTATAAAAAATATGGTTTTAATTGTAAATAACATAATACAGGTAATTACCTATTGTAAATTTAAAATATTATTTTCAATTATAATTATGATTTTGCTAAAAATATAACATAGAAAAGATGGGATTATACGTTATTCAAATTCACACATTGCATATTACAATAAGTCAAAATATTTATTACATTTTATTAAATGGTCTTATATTATTTAATTTGTATGGTAAATGATAATTAAATTTTTAAACAATATAATCGTTAAACAATAGGCAATAATCAAATCTTGTATGGATATTACATTCATACTCTATATTATATGGAGTGGACACTTAGCTAGTACCCATACAGATTATAAATTTTAAAATCAAAATTTAATAATACATTTTGATTTTATTAATTTACCATATATAACAAAAGTATTTCAAATGTCGAAAGAACTTATTATTCGCCAACAGTGATTTTACATTTAAATTACGTTAAGTGAATTTATATTATTTATCATCAATGTTATTTTTACACACACAATGGTAATATTGTATTAATATGTACATAATAACAGATTCTGAGCAGAACGATTAATATTTTGGTTATACAACCGTGATAATTTTATTTTATTGTATCTTTATTTTATGTACATGTTTTATACTACAAAATATATTTTAAAATAATCTTTTAACTTTTATAATAATTGAAGATAGATCTAGTTGAACTTTTGGTAGTGACTGGTATTATGACTTGTAATGTACAGACGACTTATACTTCAAAAAAACAGTTTTGAAAATGTAGCCTTAAGAACGATATAATAAATAAGTTATTTATCAAAATTAAATGTTTTTTGAAAATGACAAACTTTATTAAGCACTTATTAATGTGCGTATAAGTGGAAATGTGTTAGTAAAAATAGTAATGTTAAAAAATATATAAAAGAATAATTAATAGATATTTTAAAATATCATATCATAGAAACCATAACAGCAGATAAATTCATTAAAAAAAAAAAAAAACTATATTCAAGTCAACTCTGAAGGCTCTAAGCTAGACAAACATGATATTTTTTTTATGGTAAATTTTGATTATGCCATATTATGTTAACTTACTAGTGTTGGTCAATGAAATCGAAAATTCAATACGATATCGATATCGTGGGTATTTTCCAAAAAATGTCGATATCGTTATCTAAAAATAACTATCGAAAATATCGCGATATCGACTCGGAATAATAAAGTTGACGGATATTCACTTTTATAACTTATATAGTTATATCTATTTGTACTAGATAATAAATTATAGCATATTGCGATGTATTTCAAAGAAATATTTCACCACACTAAACAATTTAATCTAAATTCAGTGTCGGTTGTTAACTCGTGGTGAGACCTCGTAACTATTTTATTTCGTTATTAATTAATAATATTATATTTATGTTAAACAAAATGAGTGAAAACTTTGAATTATAGTACCGTTGTCTGGTGCTAGGAGTAATATATAGCAACATTTTAGTTTTAAAGTTGATGATAAGGGGATTATATTTAATAAAAATCAAATTTTTTGTAAAAAGTGCAAATGTCCTGTTGGCTATAGTGGAAATACGACTAATCTCAAATCACATTTATAAATAAATAAATAAATACTCAATGAATACTTTTCAGTTTAATACAAAATTATTTATAATTGATAATTAATTTACACTCATAATATATTAATATAATAATATATATGCTATACTTTTAATATGTTTTCAATAAACTAAATTATATAAAATGTAACTTGTTGTAATTATATGAAAATTTAAATTGATATCGATATCGCTTTACAATATTGGAAAAACAAATACAATATCGAATATTAAAAATATATCGTTGGCCAACACTACTACTTACCAACTTTATGCAATCTAAATAAATATAATCAGAAATTATATTTCATTAGTTTTTTGTTATACACATTATATAATATGCATTAGCATTTAGTTTTTTAACAATAAAATGTACTAAATTATAAGAGGCGTGGGAGGCTAAACACAAGGGGTAGGTGTTGTAATGCACGGATGATTTATATAATATTGATCTACATTAATCTAGTTAATCTTGATGTTATTATACTTCACCTAATGAGTTTTGAAAAGGTAGCTGGAGAACGACAAAATAAATAATTTATTTATCAAAATAAAATATTTCTTAAGACAAACTTTGTTCAGTATTTATGTGCGTTCAAATGGAAATAAATTCTAAAAAAAACTTAACGATTTCACAGATAACCTTGAAATAACACTTGGTGAAGGTGAGTCATTTTCAATATATATAGATTTGGTATTATATATCATTTGATTTTTTGTTATATATCTATTACCTACATATTATAAAATAATATGTTTTAGCATTTAGTTTTTAATAAAATATGAAATAACATATGTAGAATAAAAAGAAGGAAGCTACGCACAAGGGTTTGGTGTCAAGACTTTTATTATGTTTATTAATGAGTTATACGCTATTTATGTAACAAATTTCAGCTTTCGGAGGATTAGTTTCGAACGTTGACAATTTTTTGTTTCATTTGACTAGATTATCTCTACTAAGTGCACGTGAAAAACGATCTCGATGCATAATTGATTTATGTTTTATAAGTTATCTACAAAATTATTATTTTGATGATGCTTGTGAAAATGCATTAATTACGAAGACTTGTAATGCGTAGACGACTTTTAATATTGACCTACAATCTGGTTAATTTCATATATTTTTTTTTCGTGTTCTTATACTTCACCATGATGAGTTTTGAAAATGTAGCTGAAGAACGAAAAAATAACTAAGTTATTTATCAAAATGAAAGTTTTTTTGAAAATGACAAACTTTGTTATGTATTTATGTGCATTTTAGTGGAAATTTTTAGAAAATATTATTTTTCTTATAATATATATAAACGAATCTTACGTGGATATTTTAAAATATTGTATCATCGAAATAGCAGACAAATGCATTAAAAAAAAGCTATTTTCAAACCAACTCTTAAGAAAACAACGATTTTACAGAATATACTAAAATAAGGACTGTTGGAGGTGAGTCATCTTTATTATTTTTTAATACAAACAGATTTAGAGAAAACGTCGGTGAGTTTTTCTATAGATAGTAATCTAAATAGGGCTCTAAGTTCAACAAAAACGATATTTTTTAAATTGTAAATGTTCTTTATATCATATGTTTGCTACAAACAAGGGGTAGGTTTTAGGACTTTATGTATGTTTATTAATGAGGTATAAACTAATAATTATGAACCAAAATTAAGCATTCGGGGAATTAGTTCCAAACTTTGTCAAATTTTTCATTTTGGTCTAATTTTCCTGAACTCTTTGTACTAAGTGCATCCGAAAAAGGATTTCAATGCAAAATTGATTAATGTCCTATAATTTATTTATCAACAAAAATATATTACGTTGACACATTTCAACAGTTTTATTTACTGAAAGAATAGTTAAAAACAATAAAAGCGTTGTACTTTTTGTAAAGATAAAATTTTTTTCTATTTATATGCGTATGAAGATGTTAGTGAGCGTAAAAAATAATTCTTCTTGGTCAATTATGAACGTTTTGTTTTAATTCAAAAAAAAATACTTATAATTTTCATCAAATGATCATATTATGATTGTCCATATATCGTTTCATATTCTAATTTTATAACTCTTTTTGGGACACCTATTTATTGAATCCTCTTCAAATTTAAAATTTTTCTTAATTTTTTTACTATAAATGTCGATGGAGTTAAAAAAATAGTATATGCTTGCAAGTTTTCTCATAAGATGCCACTATGACACTATGACACTATACCAATATAAAAAATTTAAAAATTCATATGTATCACTATTATTTAAAGTACAGTAGTTTTGTTTTATATCAAATCTCAAAAGGAACATGAAAATGTTCGAGATATCGAGTTGTATTAAAATTCTTAAAAAAAAATTGAAAAAATTGATAAATAATTTGAATGCTTAAAATGTATAATTTAAATACTGAAAGTACTAGAACTATACATATATATCAATAAACTACAATAATGGATAAATTAATTTTCTTTAAAAAAATCTGTAAATAAAGTTTGTTAAAAAGCTATAAAATTAAGCTATTAAGGGAAATGATACATAGTTTCAAGAGGATTCCAATGTATTTCATGATAGCGACGTTCGACACAATATTATGGTTATTATTATCTACTGTATTTTTAATGTCATTAATTTCTTTTCTATGTCATATCATATTAATTTAAAGCAATTTCATTGTATTTTTAGGTTGCATTGGTAAGGCATAATCATATTAGCTAATGATATATTTACAATTAATTTATATAACATTAGCAGGACTGGAATTGGATAAATTCTGCTCACCTAGTTTTCTGTATAATGCCATGTTAAGTACCTACCAACTACAAACAGCCACATACTATAGTCTGTGCAAGTTCGAAATTTAGTCTGCATTTCTTCATTTTTTAACTCTTAACATGTTATCGATTAGCAATCAATCATGACTTGAACAGCTGGCCTAACATTGTCGAGATCCACTGAGTTTTACTCGATAATTCGATCATCCAATTCGGCCCAGAAGATTACTATTTATAAATTTTACGTACCTACTGGGAAATATCAATACCTTTATGATATTTAATGAATAATGACAATATCAATCATGTAACAAAATTCAATTACGTACTTTATTCTTAACTCATTTATTCTATTCAACAACCTTATTCTCTTAAAACACACTTAAGCAATAATCATTTGAAGATTAATATAATCTGATTTATCTAATTTATATTTTCATACCTTTTTTTTCCAATTTATTTTATATTTTTTAATATTATATTTATAATTTTTGATATTTAACCAATAGCTACTCTACGCAGTGCAGGATATTCATGTGAGTAGTTATGTGTTTATGATATAAACAATTTTTGATACACCTTTTTGTTAAAATTATGATTTATTTATTAAAACTGTGTACGTTCTAAATTTAATTATTTTAAAAATTTAAACAAATCAACATTATATTTAAGAATAAGATAACGTGTAATATATTATCAATTTTATAGCTGAAATTGGATTTTTAAACTACTGTTATGCTATGCAATTTGGTGAGTTTTTTAGTGATAATAATGTATAAATCAAATTTATGCCAAAGACTTTTATAATGCAACAAACTTTCACGCTTTGTGACAAATTTTTTTTGTCTCTTAATTATACTTTACAGTCATAATGAACTTAATATTAAGCCTCTTTATTAGTTTTTATATAAAGTCCATATCATCTATTCATAGACTGTTTAAACATATAAAGTGAAGAGTCCATCAAAAAATATATATATATGCAAATAGTGTCATCTGATATTTTCACTGTATCAACGTATATAATAGTTCTTATATGTGAAAAAAATATTTCCATTTCATGACATGAGTTACTTAGCATGTATGGGCGATTTTCATTTTAAAATTAATTATTACAGACAATTATAATCAACTTACAACATTTCTAAAAAATAAATGCAATGTAGAGGATTTACTAACCAAAAGTGAGTTTTACACTTATTATCGTGTACTATACGTATTCTGGTTTACGACGATTTATCAATTAAATATTTTCACTTTTTCATCTTGACCAACTCCAATTTTTTTCGTTATCTTATAATTGTATAAAGTATGTTCGTCCAAGAAAAAATTGACTATAGATTGAGGTTATCTCCAACGGAATGTAATAGAATAAAATTGGGGTGATTAAGAATGATATTTTATATAAACGTGTTATGTGTACGGTGTACCTAATAACGTAAATATAGTTTTGTGATTATGTGCGCCGATAATTATTGGAAATGTGATAACAAAAATATGGTTACGTAATTACCTCATGATGTTTGGAGAGTTTTCAAAATAATTTACTCAAGAAAAAACGGTGTTTTACTTTTTTTTTTATTTTAATTAAATGTGTTTACATTTATCTTGACCCACAATTATCTAGTGTGGATCTGTTGAAAATTTTATTATCAATTGTATATACAAATTATAAATTAAACCGATTAGTCAGTTCTTATAAATATCTTATAATATAAGAGATATGATATTTTTTTTTCCACCGAGAAATAATATTATGCGCATAAACATAGTTAAAATATCAATAATATTAATTTATAGATATTTCATTTGTATTCTCGAAGGCATTAAAAAAACGGGGATGTGATGATGATGGTAAGTATAGTTTTAATATTGTGATTGATTTTAGAATTATTTACATAAAAAAATAATAAATATACTCTAGTTATTGCATTATTTAGATGTGTTCCTAAAATTAAAATATGTTTTGACATGTACGGCTAGGGTCATTAAATACATTTGTGCGACATAGACAGCATTACCACAACTTCATTTACCGCCCGTAGGTTTAAATTAGTCAGTAGCCATACAACATAAACATTTCCGATGTAGCTCCATGCAGTGGAGATTCGATTTACAATACGTAACCCAATAAAATAACATCTTTATTTTTCATTTCTTTACAGATATTGTGATGGATTCAATAGAATATTGTGAAGATCTCGGTAAGTAATAGTATTAACATACATTATACAATCTGAAATATTTTGATACGATATACCTACACTACTCTATGGTGAATACCTTAGGTTAATATAAAATATATTATGTATAAACGTTTACGAATACTGATAAATCCTAGATTGATATGAATAGATTGGTGGTACTTATACGAAAGTAATTCGATATTAATCTAAATATTTTAAAAATATTATCCATATTATATTAAACATTTAGTCTATCTCCATGAATTATTTTTATTTTATTATAATACTGCCGTAATTATTTTCTTATTATATATTTATATTACAGTGAGTTCCGCTTTATGTAATCACTGGTTTATAGAATCAAAATTTAAAATCCCAAACCAGATCTTATGGTAAACCAATAATTACAAAATGTTCAATAATATTTATTATTAAATAAATGTAGATAACCCGTCTCGGTAGTATACGATATCCAAATCCCTCTCATAACTATGCTACTGATAATATACATATTCACACAATATAAAAATATCGTCGGTGCGTATTGAAGTGGATATTGGACAAGTCTTTCGACTGCATCCGAATTGGTCCATAAACCTGAAATTGACATCTGAATTGGTTCCCGACATTCCAGGCAACATATTATATCTAAATTGGTTTCCAATATTCTAGGTAGGTGCATACATCGGATTTGGTTCCGGATAAAAAATGAAAAAAATGAAAAAAGGCGAAGTATAATCTAATAATATTTATAATAATAAAAGCAAATTCAACAGTTGCTTTTATTCGACATATCCAAAGATCTTTTAATTCATAGACGCATTAAAAGAAGTTCAAATTGAAAAATAATAATATGTACAATTTTGAAGTACAGTAAAACTAAAAAATCTTAAAACTAAATATAAAGAAATATATATAAAAACAGAAATAGACAATTATAAAAAAAGTGAAATAAATAAATTAGGAACGTGACTTCTCATGTCGCCAAAACCCAATTTGCCGACACCCCAGTTCGTCTATTATTATTTATATGTTCCCAATTTGCCGACTTATTAAAAAATAAAAGTAAATACAAATTTGTCATGTATAAATGGTTATTAATACATTGTCAGTAGATATATTATATAAAAATAAAAGTAGGTTATGATATTATATTATTATATACAGAGTTAAAGCACATATTCTTCGAACAGTTTTTTTTTTACTTCATCATTGTGTGTATAATCGTGCATTAATCCAACTTTTTGTACTTGATGCCATATAGATTGCCCAAAATGAAAAAGGTATCCTTTTATTTCTGTGTTATATCGAAATAAATCTCTATTGGCAACAATCATTCCTATTTCAAAATCAATTTAAAATGTTTTTGGTTTAAAAGCCAAATCATTTCTCAAGGCAGCTTCTTTAATTATATTAAACATTCTCTTATAAGTATTATTGCTTTTATTCGGTAAAAGAGAATAAACCTAAAGATAAATAAATATAATATGAATGTAATATTTTATAATGTATAAAAATATGAATATATAATAGGTATATATTTATATAATATGTTAAGATATATATATATTAATTTTTGAAATGATAATATACCATAACCATTGGCACCATAATACCCATTTCAAAACAGCGTAACGTGTATATTTGCATAAACAATTTGGGGGTGGATTTAAATGTACCATCCACTGTCGGTGAATCGGAAAAATTGAAACTTTATTAATAATTTGTCGGCAAACTATAGACTATCGGTGAAAATGGAGTATTTTAAAAATATTCTAATACTGGTATATTTGTCGGCAAACTGAGTTATTGGCGAATTGAGATTCGACAAAGTGCGTATGAACCGATTAGAGATTATAAACAATTTTTGTTATACATTTTTACCTCAATAATACAAAATACTTATAAAAAAAAACACTGAGTCTTTCAGTGATCGTAAATTACCGTTTTTATGATCCTTTAAAGATACAATTTTGATAAAATTGGATATTCATGCGTCCAAGGATCTTTTTAATTTTGTTTTAGTAAAAACGAATAACAGCTAGTGTACACACAAAATTATTTATTTTTTATATTAATTCCATTATTTTGTTTAATTTTTATTTTTTTTTTTTAAATTATAGTATTTATCATAAATCATAATATTATATTTTCAAAATCAAACATTTAAATTTATAGATTCGAAGTCGCTTCAAAATAAAGGATGGTTTAGTGCTTTTGGTATATTTATTAAACTATTTAAAATTACAATAATATGTCTTTAATCACATTAATATATATATTTTCAGGAATTGTATATATTATTTATGAAAACATATAATTTGTATTAATTATTGATGAATTTTTAGAAGAAAAATATGCTATGTATAAGGGAAATACTTTTTTCTTAGTTATAGCACTTATAGCGTATAAGTTACGTTCAATAACTTATAAATTCCATAAACTAAAAGGTTTAGTGCCCAAGCAAACAATGTGGGTTATTTATTTTGCTCTATATCAATCAATATTTCAGTACGAAATGTTAGTATGGGGGGGGGATTGGACGATACTGTTTTAAACACATTTCAAATAAATCAGAATAACATAATAAGAATTTGTTTAAATAAATACTCCCTGCAAGGTTCTACAAATCAAAATTATAAGGAATTGTGAGTTTTACTGACTTGATTTTTCTATAAAAAAATTGCTATTTTGTTCACTTTTAAAAGGTTTAGTCAAGATAAAGATTACAAATTGTTGGATTATAAAAGAGAAAATATAAATTACAATATACCTGTTAGATATTCTTATAAATCTTTTGTAAATTATCTAGGGCCTGTTTATTTTAACTGTATGCCATGCCAATATAAAAAAAATATTCACTGTTCTAAATTTAATATTAAAAAAATTGTATATCATTGGTTATTTTCTTAATTAATCTATAAGACCTTCATAATATGTTTCGTTATATTTAATGTGTAAAATTATCTCATTTTTTAAATTTTTCTATAGTTAATATTATTTTAATTTCTAATGTATTTATCACTATAGTTTGTTAATTATATAATATAAATTATGTTTTTATTATTAATATTACTCTCTATTTCTAACACAAGCTAATAGTTTAAAAAAGATAGATAATCATGTAAAAAAAAAAAAATTAGCTCTCTATATTAGACTGAAAAAAATCTGATGCCATTTATCATTATGACTTTCCTAGTCTTGCCAATATGTACTTTAAGCCGATTTCGACCACCTTGTATCTATTTTTAATATATATTCTCATCTTAATCTGCCGTCTTAGTGGTATTTCACCTATACAAGTTAAAGTATCAAGTGTTTAAATATTTCATCTTTATGTCGGGTGTGGCCAACCGAACCTAGTTTAATTTATTTTTATTTTAATACTCTTCTAAATATACTAGTAAAATTGTATGTAATTATCATCTATTTGGTAAGTGTGTAAGTATCGTCTAAATATTTTTAGGATTCTATCCCCTTGTACGGTTTTTACATCCACGATTCAGTTGGAAAATATCTTAAGTTTACAACTAAATATTAGAATCTCTATATATTTTTAATGGCTTCTTAAAGTGATTTCTAATTGGTGGATGTGATCTTATGGGAACTTAGTCCTATTAATTTTGAAACTCTTATCAGTCAACAGACCTATGAGCCTACATCTACAATAATTTGATACCATATATTATGTAAGCTGTAATATTAAAATATTCTTCATTTCCCATTTTGAGTTGAACATTCTTAAAATTATTTGCATATTCTATCTAAGGATACTATCCAAAATACCGTCAAGTAATAAGAATTAGTCTTTTATCTCTTATTTTTGATGTTCTCTGTCGAATCATGTACATTTGCATGAATACTAATTAAAACCATCAAACATCCGCCGTAAACAATATGATAGGCGATCCATTATCCTGGTGACCAATATACAATTCATGATTTCGTGATCTATTCAACCGCGATCAATTGTTCACAACCAATTCACTGCGATCCATATTTCTCCATTTAATGAAAAATAATCCTACAAATTTGTTTGTATAAAATCCGAATCTTTTAAGTTACAAAATGAAAAGCTGACTTACAATTTTAAAGCATTCATTCCTATTTTCAGTTATGTTTGCGTCTTGAGATTTTACTCTGACTAGTTCTTAGCCTATCGACAAGCCTCCGATTTTAGTAGTCAAAACCACAACTAAAAATAATATAGCAAATAATACCTCGTTAAACATAAATATAGGTGATGGGAGATCCATTGTTTCTACCTAATTTTCAAATAGTAATATTTATAACTAAAAACGTTCGAATACATTCTCTTAATTTATATTTATTATCAATTAATCATTGTATTTATATTATTATAGCATATAACATTAGTTATATCACCTTTCTCAACATTATATAAACACAACTTTAATAAATAGAATAATTAAATGTTTATGATTTAAATAAATCTTTATACAGAATTTACAAAACTTGTATTAATTTATAATTATTAACAATTTTGTTGCACTCATGCAGATATTTTTTCCATAAGTAAGGACACAACTTTATTTATTCATTTAGTATTTTTATTCAGCAATTATAACAACTGTTAACTAATAGTTAATACTTAATTATGATAGATATATAATCACTATAATTGTATTATCTGTAATTAAACATTTTATTTCAAAATTATATTAGTATTTTGGACATTTTGAGATAAAATTTTCAGATATAAAGACTTGGTGCTATGATAATTTTAGTAGATAGCATGGCCACATTCCTTGCAATATAAATTTAACAAAAACATATTTTTTTTCTTTTGAGTAGTATGATGTTGTATAAAGAAATTCAAAGATATAATGTAAGGTTGTGTAAACTTTGACGGTTTATTTTTATTATTATAATAAATTTTGTATTAAATCCCCAATAAATTTTATTACCCACAGATAAACACAAATATGTGAATTGAATTATTTTTAAAAATTCGACAATAAAATAAAAGACTAAAATATGTATAACCCATGCTAAAAAATCACATGAATTCATAGATTATATTTCAAATAGAAGTATTTTAATAACCATTAATATATTTTGGTTACTTAAATATTTATTAAATAATTATTGTTATACATTCACAGGAAGGAAAATAAGTATGTTACCTAAAATACACTTGGCACAGACTTAACCCTTTTAAGTTTTATTACAAATTTATTTTCGTTTAATATTTTACAAATTAAATAACAGTACTTACCAAATTTATTTTGTAAATTATTATTCATTATAAAATCATTATTGTAATAGTTTTTAAGTTATAACATTAATAAGTTAATTAAATGTATTCATTCACAGGAATTCGAAGTAAGCTAACTCATAATAGTATAATAAATTAATACTAGTCTACTTATTATACCTAATTTATAATAAATATTTTAATCATATTTATATTCAAATTAATGTTATTCAGTTAACTATACATTTCAACTTGGTTTTCGACTTCCCACATTTTAGATTAGAAAAGAATACCTTATTTAAACCACTGTTGATGATTGGCAATGTAGGACTGATTTTTCAGGGAGTAAATTATATCAAATCCAAATTTCATTTTAATTGAGTTACCGAAATACACAACATACATCATATAAAAACCTATACATCATGTTTAAAAAAAAAAAAAGGGTAATTAAATGATTATGTGGATATAGGTTAAATTAAAATAGTGCAATAAATTTCATCAGAAAATTTAAATTTAATTTACGATTTTTTTATATCTTTAGACTGTTTAGGTGAGATAAACGATGTTTCTTCAAATATTTTTTAAATACAGTTTATTATAAAAGTACTACTCAATACATATATTTTTTAATGATAAAATGGTATTTCATTATTGTTAGTATAATACTTAATTGCATTTATGTAAGCCTTAAAATTATGAAATTATGCATTTTGATTCAGTATCACTAAAATTAAATGACTTTTATGGTGAGTATTAAAGATAAGTAGTTAATTATTATTTATGATAAAAATTTCCCGTTTAGTCTAAATATAATTCAGTATGTTTAAGATATAAATCAAATAATTAGGTATATGTATACATATTATGAATATTATTTATTTTCTAGTTGATGATGCATACTCTAATGTCCTTATAACATATAAAAATCGTAAGAAAATTATATGTATCTTACGCTTATTAATTAATATTATATGTGTTTCACTTATATATCATTATTAGAGCTCTGAAATTAAAAAAAAAATAAAGGTGAGCAAGTGGTTTTTACTAAATGTATGTTTTTTTCATTTATTAGAGCTTGAATTAATTAACGGAAACGGTAATAATAAAGTAAATTATAATATACATATAACATATTACATATATAAAACTTAACAAAATGTTCCTGAATTATACAACACATAATTTTTAATATAATAAATAGTATAGTTCCAAGTAGTTCAATTGATAACTTATTCTATCATTACTATAGAAGAATTAACGGAGATCGTAAAAGCATTTTCAGGTACAATTTATAAATATTATTTTCAAGAGTTTATAATTGAAAATTATATAAAATATAATTTATAATGTAGAAAATAAATATTGATGGAGTATAATATTTCAATGGAATTTCAGTGTATTTTTATTTTGTCATGCCAAAATTTGTTATCCGGAGACAATAATTCACATCAACTCTTTGATACTTAAAGTTTTCACACTAATTTTTATTATAAAGTTGAATTTAGCATCGTGGTTAAAAAAAAAATACAAAAGTCTCTAAATCAGCGATGTTGTTTATTAATATCAATTTTTGAAACATCTTTTTTATGCTTCATAACTATTATTATACATTATTGATAATATATGATAAAAAAAAAAAATTGAATTGTGCAGCAGTATAGTTAAATTAATTAAAGTACCAAAATATTTGAATTTATACAATTCTTTGTTTTAGATGCTCAAAAAAGTTACTTCAATTATCATACTGACATTTTGAATAGATTGAAAGGAAGTGAGTATTCTCGTAAAAATAATTAATTATAATATTTATTTGTTTTCAGTTAAATAACAAAATAACGATACAATATTACTCTATAATATCATTGATTATAGAATAATTAGAATATACCTATTATTAATAAATTATTTTCTATGTTCTGTTTTGATTGTAATTTGTTTATAATATTGATTTATAATTTTAATGAATCTTTCTTTTAGCTAAAATCGATTACTATAATTGTATAACCTATAGATACTTAAATAAATATTCTTTGATTTTACATTGGTATCTACACCATATAACATTACAAATCTGAAATCAATAGTAAAAAATTTGAAGTTATAATTTAATAAGACAATTAAACGGATTTTGTATTATATTTTCACATGATAATGTAACTGGTGATATATTTTGAATAGTAATTAATAATATACTTCTATGCGTAATGTAAAAAGTTTCAAGTCGCTAAAAGATACATTTTTTGAATTTTTTGTACTGATTATGTATAGTTTTATAAAAATTATTTAATTTAAATATAATTAGATTTAATAATAAGAAAATAAAAGCCACAAAATGTAATATTGTTTTATATTATTGTTTTTAGGCATACGATATTGGACTTTAACAGAATGGTGTTTAATAGAATTTGGTCCTCCCATTGACACTCAAACAAATTCACTTCAAGTACCGTATCAGAAAGAACCTAAATAATTGAATTGTTATCTTATTTAATTAACTGCCTTTAATTGTATTTTAAATCTATAATATTAAAAGAAAACTGATAAACTCACTTTCGATGTTGTAAGAATTTCAAGTATAAATCGTTACGTCGAAGTTATTTATTTATTATGTTTAAATATAATCATCATCTAATCAATTGTAACAAGTAATGGAATTTATAAATTTGTTATACACATTATATTGATTTAATCTTACAGTGGGCAGTTTTTTTGTTTATTTATTTTTTTATTAATTTTATATGAGTTTCTATGTTTAATGTCTAATAAAAATTTATTGTACATTTTTGGATATAATTATGTGGATCGTATTAATTTTTTGTAGATAGTTATAGTACTGACGCGATCATGTCGAAGTTGTCTGTTGGCGAATGATCCGCGAGTAGCCTGTCGCAATATTATAAATTTACAAGTAGATGTAGAGAAAAAGAAACAAACATATAAAGTTCACTCGCGTAATAAACACTTTATGTAATATTATGTAAGTTTGTCAATCAACAACACACAAAAAAAAAAACAAGTGTGAATAAATATGACAAAAAAAAATAAATTTCACGAAAGGAAAATGGCCAATCGGATTTATGACGAGTTGTTATTGACACGACGGTGACTGCAAATGAGCGAGATCGCTGGCGGCCGATACTCGTCCGGCGTGACTTGTTTTCCGGTACCGTCTTTGCCTTTGCAGTGTTGGAGGGAGAGTCATCAAGATTTTTTTTTATGATGTAAAGTTATGAAGCTTTGTATTTTTTAATTAATCAGATTGTCTAAAAATGTACTTTTAACGAATTTATCAAAACAATATATTAAGTAATAATATTAGAAATAAGGTCAAATGTGTTCATTGATATTATGTTTGATTTAATAATCAAATACAATCCATACTATGATATTTGTCTTATTTGTATATTTCTTACAAGACAGAGTTTATTTTGTTCCTATTTTAATTTTATAATGTACATCGCTGAAATGTGTACATAATCATCAAATAATAACCGTATGTTTTACTAAAATAATCACATTTATTTTAAACTTGCAACGCAAGATAGTTGATTGTTCTTTGTAATATTTTTAACATTCTAAATATTAGAATGGTATCTACTAAAATTTTAATAATATTAACAGCAATAAGCATTATAAGCTACAGTTATTACAACATTGAAGGTAACAACAATTAATGTACATATAAATGTATTAAAAAAAAATTAATATTAAGTAAGGATTAACACAATTATCATTATATTATAAAAATTATGGTTTTAATTGTAAAAAACATAAAATATTGTAAATTTAAAATATGATTTTCAATTATTGTAATCTAGCTAAAAATATAACATAGAAAAGATAGGATTCTAAGTTATTTAAATACAAACATTATATATTATAATAAATCAAAATATTTATTAAATTTTAAAATGATCATTTTATTAAATAGTTCTATATTATTTAATTTTGATGGTAAATGATAATAATTATATTTTAAACAATATAATCATTAGATAATAGACAATAATCAAATCTTATATGAATAATATATTCATACTCTATATTATATGGAGTGGACACTTTAGAAAATTTATTAAATTTTATTTTTATGTACCCACATAGATTATAAATTATAAAATTAAAATATAATACTTTTGATTATATTAATTTACCATATAAAAAAATTATTTCAAATGTCGAAAGAACTCATTATTCGCTAACAGTGATTTTAAATTTAAATTACCTGTAAATTATTTATATTATTTAATATCGATGTTACTCTTACACACACAATGGTATTATTGTATTAATATGTACACTTATAACTAAGTTATTATTTATCAAAATGAATAATTTGTTAAAATAAACTTTGTGAATTATTTATGTGCATATGAATCGAAATATGTTAGTAAAAACTGTTATCTTAAAAAATATATAAACGAATATTAAATGGATATTTAAAAATATGATATAATCGAAACCACGAGAAACACTAATGAAAACATAACAATTTCACAGCTAATGGTGAAATAACAACTGTTAAAGGTGAGTGATTTTTATTATTTTTTAATACAAACAAAGTTGGTGAACATCAATGTGTTTTTTATAAATAGAAACATAAAGGCTCTAAGCTCGACAAATATAATATTTTTTTATGGTAAATTTTTTTCATGATCTATGTTTACTTACCAACATAAACTCCATCAATTTTATCGATTTTTTTATTTACTTTGACTAAGCTATATGTACTAATTGCATGCGAAAAAGGAATTCAATGAAAAGTCGATTTATGTTTTATATTATTTTTATTTACAAAAAGTTATTACGTTGACATATTTGAACAGTATTCGATTATTAAAAAAAAAAAGGCAAATAAAAGCATTTTACTTTTTGGGAAAATAAATTTTTTTCCATTTATGTGCGTATGAACATTAATACAATGGGCGTAAAAAATAATTCTCTTTGATCAATTATTAATGTATTGTTTAATGTTTTAATTCAAAAATAAACACTTATAATTTTCACCAAATGATCATATAATAGAAGTATAGTAGTTTTTCTTTATGTCAAATCTCAAGAGGAACAGGAAAATATTCGAAATATCGAGTTGTATTAAAATTCTTAAAAAATAAGTGAATAATTTGAATGCTTAAAATGCATAATTTAAATACTTAAAGTACTAAACCTATACATATATATTAATAAACTACAATAATGAATAAATTAATTTTCTTTAAAAAAATCTGACAATAAAGTTTATTAAAAAGCTATACAATTAAGTTATTAACTGAAATGGTAGTATATGGTAGTATCAAGGAAACTACAATGTTATTCGAGATAGTGACGTTTAACAAAATAAGGTTATGATTATCTACTGTATTTTTAATGGCATTCATTTCTTTTCAGTATTACATTATATTTATTTAAAGCAATATTATTGTATTTTTTAGAATGCAACGGTAAGGGATACTATAGTTGTTAATAATATATTTTATAATTAATTAACATTACCAGAACTGGGATTTGAAAAATTCTGCACATCGAGTTTTCCGTATTATGTCATATTAACAACAAACAACCACATACTATGGTTTGTGCAAGTCAAAAATTTAGTTTGCATTTCTACAACTTTTAACCCTTTACATATTATCGATCAGCAGTCAATCTTGACTTGAACATTGTCGAGACTCTACATCTACTCGATAACTGGACGATCCAATAATGCAGCCCTGAGCATTACTGTTTATGCATTTTACGTACTGAGCATACATTTATGATTATTTGATGATAAATATAATCTGATTTACCTAATTTAAATTTGCATACCTCTTTTTCCAATTAATTTTATGTTTAACAATATTATATTTATAATTTTGGTGTTTAACCAATAGATGCTCTAGAACAGGCAGGATATTCACGTGAGTAGTTATAAGTTTCTGATATACATAATTTGTGATAAACCTAATTGCCAGTTGATATTATGTACTTGTCAACTTAAATAATTTTTTAATGGTGGGCTAAAATTCATAAATTTAAACAAATCAACATTCAATTAAAAGATAATTTAACGTGTAATATATTATCATTTTATAGGTGATGTTGGATTTATAAACTACTGTTTTGCAATGCAATTTGGTGAGTTTTTTAGAGAAAATAATCTATAAACCAAATTTAAACCAGAGACTTTTATACTGCAACACATTTACACACTTAGTGAGCATTTTTTTTTTTGTCTTATTTATACTTTATAGTTATATTGAACTTAATATTAAGCTCTTTATTAATTTTTATATAAAATTTATATCATCTTTTTATATACTTTTTAAACTGGTTAAGTTCAGAGTTCATTAAAATATAAATGTATAAATAGTGTCATCTGATGTATTCACTGTATCAGCGTCTATAA
This sequence comes from Rhopalosiphum maidis, assembly GCF_003676215.2. Classification (NCBI taxonomy): domain Eukaryota; kingdom Metazoa; phylum Arthropoda; class Insecta; order Hemiptera; family Aphididae; genus Rhopalosiphum; species Rhopalosiphum maidis. Next base: position 49,669,466 of record NC_040878.1, read on the forward strand.
TAATATTTAAATGTTGAAAAAATATTTCTATCCCATACCTTATGCAATACTCAGTTATGGGCGAGTGATTTTAATTTAAAAATTAATTATTACAGAAAATATTGATAAACATATTGATTATATAACTATCAAACGGGGTGTACAAGATTGGGTTACTAAAGGTAAGTTTTATACTTATTATCGTGAACTACGTAATCTGGTTTACGACGAGTTAAAAATTAAATATTTTCACTTTTTCATCTTGACCAACGCCAAGTCATATATTGTCAACTCCAATTTTTTGTCTTTAATCGAATAATTGTAAAACATATAATAATCCACGAAAAATTGATGGCTGTAAAAGTGTAAATTTAGATTATCTCTAAGGTAATGTAGTAGAATGATATTTTATATAAACATGTTACGTGTACCTAATGTAACGTAAAAATAATTTTGTGATTAAATACACCAATAAGTGTTGGAAAATGCGAACAAATAATATGAATACGCAATTATGATGTTTGGAGGGTTCTCAAAATAATTTATTCAAGAAAAAACTAAACTATACAGTATTTTTACATTTTAATTAAATGTATACTGTGTTTACATATATCCTGACCCATAACTATCTAGTGTGGAACTATGGATAATTTTATTATTATTTTTATATACAAATTATATATAAATTCGATTAGTCAATTCAAATAAATGTTTACAATATAAGATATATGATATATTTTTTGCCGCATAAGAAATAGTAATATGCGCATAAACGTAATAAAAACATCAATAAAATTAATTTCTAGATATTTCTAAAGATTTCTTCGGAGAATTAATAAAACAGGGATGTGATGATGATGGTAAGTATAATTTTAATATTGCAATTGATTTTATAATCATTTACACAAATTTATAAATATAATCTAGCTATTGCATTATTTAGATGTGTTCCTAAAATTAAAATATATTTTAGTATATTGTTTGGGTGGGGGTAATTAACTACATTTGTGCGACATTGACAGCGTTACCACAATTCATTAACCACCCGTAGGTTCAAATTAGTCAGTAGCCATAAAACATAGGTAAACATGTCTGATGTATCTGTATGCAATGGATATTCGATTTACAATATATAACATATCATCCTTATTTTTCATTTTTTTTTTAGATATTGTGTTAACTCCAGTAGAATATTGTCTAAATATTGGTAAGTAATAGGTTCGAGGTACTTATATGAATATAACTCGATAATCTAAATATTTTAAAAATATTTTTGTTTACAAAAAAATAATATTATAATAATAAGCCGGCTAGCTGTTAAATACATATTATCAATATTAAACATAAAATGTTAATTAATGGAGGTAGATTATAATATATTTTAAGAATAATATTTATTATAAATCAAAATATTATATTAACAAAATCTAACATTTAAATTTATAGAGTCAACGTCTGATCAAAATAAAGGATGGTGTGGTGTTTTTGGTATATTTATTAAATTATTTTAAATTACAACATTATATAAACACATTAATATTAATAAATAAAAAAAAATAACATGTTTATGATTAAAATTAATCTAAAAAATTGACTATTTTGTTGCATTCATGAAGCAAACTTAAGTAAGGATACTAATTTATTTATCCATTTGGTTTTATTTATTCTGTCATTACTAAAGATGTTATCTAATAGTTAATACTTAACTATGATAGATGTACAATCACCAATAACTGTACTATAAGTGGTTTAACATTTTATTTTAAAGTAATATTAGTATTTTGGATGTTTTAAAATAAAGTTGTCAGGTATAAAAATTTGGAACTATGATAATTATAGTAAAGAGCATGGCCACATTCCTTGCATATAAAAGTAACAAAAACATATTTCTTTTCTTTTGAGTACTGTGATATTGTTTAAAGAAATTCAAAAAGGCTGTGTAAAATTTGACGGTTTGTTATTATAAATAATCTTGTATTAAGTCCCAACGATATATTACCCACCGATAAACACAGATTAATGAATCGAATTATTCTAAAATTGTTCACAAATAAACTAAAAGATTAAAATATGTTTAAACCATGCTAAAAAATGTTTTCATTGATTATATTTTAAATATAAATATTATAATAAACATTAAATACATTTTCGTTAATTATATATTTGTTAAATACTTATTTTTATACATTCACAGGAAAGACAATAAGTATGTTAACTAAAATACACTTGACACAGATTTAACCCTTTTAAAGTTTTAACTTTTACTACAAAATTATTTTTGTATAATATTATAAAAATAATATATCATAACTATTTTGTAAATTATTTATTATAAAATTATTATAATAGTGTTTAAATTATAATACTAATCAAATAATTAAATTTATTCATTCACAGGATTTAACAGTAAGCTCATAATAGTATAATATATTAATACTACTTTACTTATTATACCTAATTATTAAAAAATATTTTTAATCATATTTATATTTAATTTAATGTTATTTGGTTAACTATAAACTCCAACTCAGGTTTCGGCTTTCTATATTTTATAATAGAAAATAACTCCTTATGTAAAAAACTGTTGATGGATTGCCAATCAAGAACTGATTTTTCAACGAACAAATAACATCAAAACCGAATTTCATTTAAATTGAGTTACCGAAATACACACAGACTAACATAAAAACCTTTATACCATGTTTAAAAAAAAAAAAAATCCGATTTAATGGTAATGTGGATATGAGTTAAATTAAAATAGTGCAATAAATTTCATCAGAAAATTAAAATTTGATTTACAATTTTTTTATATCTTTAGGTTGTTTAAGTAAGATAAATGATGTTACTTTAAATATTATTTAAATACAATTTATAGTAAAAGTACATGTACAGCCTATACAATACATACATTTTTAATAATACAATTGCAATGCATTATCATTAGTATAATACTTAATTGCATTTATGGAAATCATCAAAATTATAAAATTATAAATTTTGATTCAGAATCAATAAAATCAAATAAATTTTATGGTGAATATATAATACATAGTTTATTATTATTTATGATAAAAATTTCCTGTTTATTCAAAAAAAAAAATTAGTATGTTTAAGATATAAATCAATTAAATAAATATATAATATGAATATTATGTATTTTCTAGGTAAAAATGCATACACTAATGTCCTTAAAACATATAGCAAACGTAAGAAAATTATTACATAATATGATTATATATTTATATGTACCTTAAAAGTATTGATTCATATTATATATTATGTTTCATTTATAAAAAATAAATAGAGCTCAGAAATTAAAGAAACTAAATATCATGATACGAAAAATTCCAAAGAAATCAATTTTATTATTTACCTATAATATTTCGATTTCTTTTAAGTAAATGATTTTCTGTAACTTTGTATTGCATAGAAATATATCGCCATAGGCCACGATTAAAAAGTTTAATATAAATATATATAAGTTTGTATATGTCAAAGTTAGAATTAAAAATACAATATAAATATTGACTTAGGAAAATGATTAAAATATTTTTCTCATTATTGAATTCTTTAATAAGTTTTTTTTTACATTAATTACAATCATTTTTTAGGATTTATATTTTGTGCCCTTTTTTGACTGCAAATGAGTTGTTCCCAAATACTGAATTTACTACTGTAAATTAAGAGCAATAATAACTAGGTACATGAATAATTTTAATAGTATTATTTTATTACATATCAGGCAAAAAAATTAATCATACCATTTTTATGAATTCAAATCACGAACTTTGTCCATTCTTATATGCATTTAATTTTTGACCAAGAAACAAACGTTTTTTACGTGTCGTCCTTAATAATTGTTCAGTACTTGTAATTTGAATATTTACATCACATTTCAAATTCTTTATCACTTCAGTAAATTGTAATATACTGGGATTGCTTGAATAAAACATAGAATTAAGTTTCGAGTGCAATGCGAGGAAATAAAGCATGATTCATGACATAATTTATCCTTTAAGAAAGTTGCACATTTTAGAACCACGAAATCACAAAACATTAGATCAAACACTAATGCATTTTAAACTTTATCTAGTTTGAGAATTAGCACACTAAAAACGTTCTTATAAAATTGGTTATCTCGAAGGGTTGATTCTGAGGATAAGCCGAGTTCTTGAATTTTCATCCACTAACTGCTATGACTGAAATATTAGCAACAGCCATTAATTTCTTTTTTTGGCCATACGTCAATGAGGGCAGAATTAATTACTATTTAAGATGCTCGAGGATACGTTGCACATTTAAATCAACAAATTTTTTTTTATATGTTTAAAAGCTACGAAATATGATTCTTGTCTTAGATTTGACAAATTTATACATGACGTTTTGGTACATCTCCATATCTGAAAGTCGCACTTCCAAAACACCATTTTGTTTCACTCATTTGTCAATTTTTCTATAGTGAAAGGATGTTGTTTGACCGATTAATAATTAATTGTTTAGGTACTACCATTTTGTATTACCTATTTAATGTACGAAAATTCAAAAAGTCAAGTGTGATATTGTAATGTCCGAATATGTAATATATAATATAGTTCGTTTTAATACATATAGGTATTTTTTTTTATTTTATTTATCAGGGCCTCGATTGATAAGAGGAAAAGGTAATAAAAAAATAACGACTAAAGTATTATATGAGTACATATAACGTACATAAAACTTAACAAAACTTTTCCTGAATTACTTAAAATATAAATTTTAGTATGATAAATAGTATAGTTTCTAGTAGCTTAATTAACAAATTATTCCATCACCATTATAGAATACGTATCTCAAATCGTAAAAGAACTTACAGGTACAATTTAAAAATATTATTTTCAGGAGTATGTATAATTATGTATAAAATATATATTTATGGATCATGATATTACAATAGAACTTTGTTGACATTTTTATAATTACGGTTTATTGATCACACTTTTGCGTACTAATTCATAAATAATCAAATATTCAATATATATTTTAGTAAATTACATAAAATGTAATCCATAAGATCTAACATTGATTCATCCGAGATTAAATAACTAAACTAATTCTAACATTCAGTGTATTTTTATTTAGTTAAGCCAACATTTGTTATTTGGCAACAACAATATACATCAACTCTAAAAAAAAAATACGAAAGTCACTAAATTAGTGATCAAGTTTATAAATACCCACATTGTAACCTCTATTTTATGGTGCATTGGTAATAACCTAATAAATAATAAAAATGAACACATTTTAACCATTTTAATATATTAACAACTCTTTGTTTTAGGGGTTCAAAAAAGTTACTTCGACTACCATACCGACATTTTGAATAGATTGAAAGGAAGTGAGTATTCTCTTGAAAATTATTAATTATAATATTTATCTGTTTCCAGTTAAATAATAAAATAACGATACAATATTACACTATATCATTGACTATATAGAATAATTAGAATATACTATTAACCAGTTATTATCAATGTTCTATATTAATTGTAATTTGTATAATATAGTATTGATTTATAAAAATAAAGAATATTTCTGTAAGTTAACGTTGATTAATATAGCAGTATAGCCTATATATGTACTTAAACAAATATTCTTTAATTTTATATTGATATCTATTACATAAAACATTGCAAATCAATAATAAACAATTTGATCTTATAATTTAACCAGACAATTAAACTGATTAAGTATTACATTTTCGTATGATAATATAACTGGCACTATATATTGTCCAGTGAATATTATTTCAATATGTAATGTAAAAAGTAACCGGTTTTTATATGAATAAAAATGTAAATATTTTAATTTCCCCTGATCCATTGCCATGTTAACACGTTTCTTAGTTTTAATTTATTATTCTGTTTACTCGACATTTTTATTGATGGTCTTATAAAAAATAATAACAATTTTAAAAAAAATATTTTAAAATTATAAAATTAAGTATTTAGTTTTTGAATTTAAATTTAATAAATTAATTAACGCTCCCCATATTAAAAAAGGTTCAAAGACTCAAAAAATCACATTTTTTTATTATTTTATTTCTGAATTGTATTAAATTATAATTTAAATATTTTATCCTAGGGCCTTGAGGACATAATAAATTATATAAACTCATATACAATTAATTTAAAATATTGAATAGTTACCTTATCAATTATTACACATTCACTAATTATATTTATTTCACATTGTATAGGCATGTAAATAAGTTATCATATTACTCTTAATCTGAAAAATACGTTTTGAATAAACTATAAAGAATCTTGATAAAACACCAGACATATCCATCTCATTAAGATACTTTTTTTTTTAAGTTTCTATTACAATAGAATATAATTATACTTATTTATAAACAATAAATTAATTTTTCATTACTTACTTTTGTACCAATACTTTTTTCTTTAAGACAGAGGTGGTTAAAAATAAATACCTTGTTAATCGCTTTTCTAGAAGTTTTTACCCGTTTCTTATTTTATTTTCTAGTTTGAGCCATTATTTACATTCACAAGCATGTCTATATTGTGTTTTATCAAATACATTAATAAAAAAATTCTAAGAAATGTCTAAATGTTTTATAAAAGTTATTTAATTTTAATTGATTAGATTTAAAATTAAAAAAAAATAGAAGGCATAAAATGTAATATTGTTTTATATTATTGTTTTTAGGCAAACGATATTGGACTTATTCACTGTGGTGTAAATTGAAATTTGAACCTCCCATTGACACTCAAACAAACTCACCTAAAGCACCGGATCAGGAAGAACCTAAATAATTGAACTGCTATCGTATTTAATTAACTGCTTTTAATTGTATTTTTAAATCTATAATATTAAAATAAAATTGATAAACTCACTTCTGATATAATAAGAATTTCAAGCATAAATCGTTACGTCGAAATTATTAATTTATTATATTTAAATAAAAATCAACATCTAATTAATTGTAACAAGTAATGGAATTTATAAATTTCTTATACGTATATATTGATTTATTCTCACGGTGGCCAGTGTTATTATTTATTTAGTATTTTATTAATATTGTATGAGTTTCTATGTTTGATGTCTAATAAAAATGTATTGTACATTTTCGGACCAATATATAATTATGTGGATTGTATTATTTGTTTGTACATAGTTATAGTACTGACACGGTCACGGTGGATTTGTCTGTTGACGAAAGGTCTGCGATTAGCCTGTCGCAATTTTCCAAGTAGATGTGGTGATTTGAAACCAACACACGTTTATATCCACTCGCCTAATAAACACTTAATGTTGTGTTATGTATTTTTTACAATCGACAAAAAAAAAAAAAATATAAAACAAAATGAATGTCACGAAAAGAAAGTTGTTAATCGTAGTTACAACCGTGACTGTGAGAGAACGAGATCGCTCGCGGCTGACACTTGCGCGTCCAGCGCGACTCGTCTCCGATCCTGCTTTTTCCTTTTGCCAGTGCCGTGGGTTGGTCGACGATGTCACGACTTTACCCGTGAGTGCGGTTGTGGCAGTCAGACTGGTCGCTGCGGTGCCTGTAATTTGATATAAGATATTTCATCAAATTTATGATTAAAATTATTTTTATAATGTTAAGTAACGAAGCTTTGTATAATCCTTTTTTACTGCAAGTGACGAGAACAGAACTTGATAAATTATAAGCCATTTCTTGAATACCAAATTCGTTAAAATTTTAAAACGACAGTTTTTGATCTATATTCTACTTTTGCTAGATCCAAATAAACAGTTGAATATTTATTTTTATTTGCGGCGTATTTATAAATGTAGTTTTACATTGTTTCAATAATTGTTTATACTGAACAATAGAATAACAAATATAATAAGTATCTATTAATTTTTAATAATAAATCTATTCAAATTTCAATGTCAAGATTAACTACTATGAATGTTGACAAATGGTTACATTTCAATTTATAATTTCAATATTTTACTCATAAACCTAATTGAATCTTACCCCCTTTTTTCCACCAAATACCTGTCGAAAATAATTATTTTTTCCAAATGTACAACCCCACCCCCGCCCAAAACCTGAAAATGAATCCTAGTTGCGCCAATGCAGTCAACGTTATAACACCCATTATGTGGTGTCAGTACAAAACCTTCAATGCCTATTTAATGTTTACTTAGTTATTAAAATAATCTCATTGACTGGAGAAAGCCCAGCATTCTAAAGGTGTATTACTTAAAAATTCCCATTAATCCTACCTTTACAGGACTACTACAACAAGTACGTAGTAACATATTATTCTATATTATCCAGATTTTTGTACGTATAAATAAATATTTTATATATATTATGCTTAACACAACAATACCTTACAGCCTACACTATTTTATTCTCAATATAAATTCAAGTTACATTATACAAACATTTATAACTATGAGCAAGGTATTTAAATAAACTGTTAACTAATAAAACAAAAACCAATTGGTTGTCGATGTTAATGCGTTGATCGTTGTTAGTATACTTGTGTTTTGTATTGTAATATCTTTTGGAATAATGGATCTCTTTAATAACGATAGATTTTAGATAATGATTCAATTGATGTGTAACTATTTTATTTTATGATAAGCTGATAAACAATAACTCTATAAACAATTCGGATTGTCTAAAAATTTACTTTAAAAGAATTTATCATAAATTCATAACAATATATTAAGTAAAAATTTTAGAAACTGGGTCAAATGTGTTTGTTAATATGTAAAATATAATATTATGTGTTTTAGTCGCACATGTCTTACAAAACAAAGTTTATTTAGTGCCTATTTTATTATTATTATAATATTTATGGCTGAAATGTGTTCATAACAATCGTCAACAAATAACCGTATCATTTTTGAAAATAATCACACCTGTTTTAATCTTGCAATGCAAAATAGTTGCTTGTTCTTTGTAATATTCTAAACATTTTAATTATTAAACAATAACTATGGTATCTTCTAAAATTTTAATGACATTAACAGCGATCAGTATTATTAGCTGCAGCGATTCCAACAATGAAGGTAACAAAAAAAAAAAAAATGTATAAAAAAATTAATATTAAGTATGACACAAATCTTTGTATGTATTATAAAAAATTATGGTTAATATTATAAAAAACATAAAATATTATTTTTAACTATGATTTTTCTAAAAAACATAAGATAGAAAAGATAGGGTTATAAGTTATTTTAATATAGATAGGTATTACATATAATAATAAGTCAATATATTTATCACATTTTAAAATCACCATTTTATTAAAATGTCTTATATTTTTTAATTTTTATGGTAAATGAAAATAACATTTTGAAACAACATAATGATTAGAAAAATGTCAATAATCAAATCTTATATGAATATTACATTCATACTATCATGCTCTATATTATTTGGAGTGGACATTTTAGACAATTTATCAAATCTTATTTTTATATATTATAAACATATATACCCATACGGATTATAAATTATAAAATTACAATGTAATACAATATATTTTATTAATTTAACATGGGTTTTAAATATGTATTTAAAATGTCGAAGAACTCATTATTAGCTAACAGTGATTTTACATTTAAATTACGTTAAATTAATTTATATTATTCAATACCAATGTTATTTTTACACACACAATGATATTATTGTATTAACATGTACACTGTTGACAGATTTTGAGCAGAACGATTAATGGTTTAGTTATACAACGATGACAATTTTATTTGATTGTATCTGTACTTTGTTTACATGTTTTATACTTAAAAACATATTTTTAAATTTAAATTTTATAATAATCAAAGATAGATCTCGTTGAACTTTTAGTAGTAAAAATTAAAAAAGCTCAGTGCTTATTTAAAAAAATTTGAAAAAACTAACAGAAACATTAGAAAAAACATTTTTTGATAAAATAAATTTGAACTTTATTTGTTGTAATTCAGAAATGAATAATATAATAAACACTTTGTAAATTAAAAAATTATTAAGTATAATTAAATTATTTTTTATTACTTAATATATTTGTGATGAATTTAACTAGTCTGAATTTAAAATATTTTTCAATTTTGATCTAAAGTGTTTGATAATAATTAATCTTGGATAAAAAGAATATTTTTTAATAACCTCGTAAGTCGTAACTGGTAACTAAGTTGAACAATTTACACGTTCCACGAGAGTGACGTATAAATATTGAATTTTATTTGTGTATCATATCGATTATCGGTTTAAAGAGATTTGAATTATTGACTTGATGATAATCTAACGTGTAGATTTTTAATGCTCAGACGACTTATATAATATTGATCTACATTAATCTGGTTAATCTTGATGTGATTATAATTCACCATAATGAGTTTTAAAATGGTAGCTGGAGAACGACAAAATAAATAAGTTATTTATCAAAAGGAAAAATTTCTTAAAACAAACCATGTTAATAATATATAAGCGAATATTAAATGGATATTTTAAAATATAATATCATCAAAACCACGAAAAACAGCAAATAAATTTATTAACAAAAAAAAAAAAAATAATAATAAATTCAAATCAACTCTAAAGAAAACATAACGATTTCACAGATAATTCTAAAATAAAAACTGTTGAAGGTGAGTCGTTTTTATTATTATTTAATAGAAACAGATTTGGAAAAAACATCGGTGAGTTTTTCTATAGATAGTAATCTAAATAAGGCTCTAAGTTCAACAAAAACGATATTTTTTAAATGGTAAATTTTCTTTATGTCCTATGTTTACTTACCAACTTTATGCAATCTATATAAATACAATCGGAAATTATGTTTCATTTGTTTTTTGTTATATATATCATATAATATGCATTATCATTTGGTTTTTTAAAAATAAAATGTACTGAATTATAAGAGGCGTAAGAGGCTATACACAAGGGTGTTGTAGGGTAGGTGTTAGGATTTTTTGTATGCTTATTAGTGAGGTATAAACTATTTATGTACCAAAATTCAGCTTTCGGGGAATTAGTTCCGAACTTAATCAATTTTTTTATTTAATTCGACTGAACTATATTATATTAAAAAAGAAATTCAATGCAAAGTCAATTAATTTTTTTATAATATTTTCTACAAAAAGTAATTACGTTGACACTTTAAAACGTTTTTAATTACTATAAGAATAGTCAAATACAATAAAATACAATAAAAGCTTTGTATTTTTTGGAAATATAAAAAGTTTTTCCATTAACATGCGCATGAAGGTATTAGTGGACATAAAAAATAATTCTTCTCGGTCCATTATTAATGTTTTGTTTTAATTCAAAAATAAATACTTACAATTTTCACGAAATTATCAAATTATCATTACCCATATTATATTGTGTCAATTTCTAATTTTATAACTATTTTTGAGCTATTTTTGTTTTTGATAGAATAATTTAACAATTAATTGTAAATAAGACATTTAATTTGTATTTATTTTCCATTTCACTATATTAAATACGAATAACTACAAACGCGTGAAATCAGTAATCACTATACTAAATGAACTACTTAATTTTTTTTCTTACTATAATGAAAATATTGTTTATGTTATCGGGATAACGATAAACAGTTAAATTTACTACAAGTTATTGAGAGCAAAACGCTATTGTGAAATGGTAGTTTTGAGGGGATTTTAATGTAGTCCGATAGCGCAACGTTTAACATAAAAAGGTTATTATTATCTATTGTACCTATTTTTAATGTCGTTTATTTCTTTTCGATGTCACATTTTTTTTATTTATTTAAAGTAATTATATCGTATGTTTTAGAATGCGAAGGTAAGGGATAGCATAGTAGTAAATAATATATTTTACAATTAATAACCGTTAACATGGCTGGGATTGAACAAGTTCTGTCCACCGACCACCGTATTTTTCGTATAATTTCATATTTAATATCAACAACAAACAGCCACGTATCTACTATGGTTTGTGTAAGTCCAAAATTTAGTCTGCATTTCTACAACTTTTAACTCTTAACATACATTGATCAGCAATCAATCATGACTCAAACGGCTGGTCTAACATTGTCGTGACTCACCGAGTTTTACTTGATAGCTCGACGATCCAATTTGGACCTAAACATTACGATATATGAATTTTACGTACTGAGCATTTATGATATTTAGTGAATAATGTCAATTTCAATCATGTAACAAAATTCAACTACCTAATTTATTCGTAACTCACTTATTCTATTCACCAACCTTATTTCTCTAAAAATATACTTTAGCAATAATCATTTGAATATTAGTATAATCCTGCTTATCTAATTTAAATGTTCATAAGTATCTCTTTTTATCAATTAATTTTATGTTTATCAATATTATATTCATAATTTTGGTATCTAACTAACAGCTGCTCTTCAAAGGGCTGGATATACAAGTGAGTAGTTATAAGTTTCTGATATATACAATTTTGTTAAGCCTTTTTTGTTAACATTATAAGTTGACAGTTAAAATTTTGTACCTACTAACTTAAACTATTTTTTAATTGTGGAATAAAATTCATAAATTTAAACAAATCAACATTCAATTAAAAGATAATTTAACGTGTAATATAATTATCATTTTATAGGTGATATTGGATTTTTAAACTACTGTTTAGCTCATCATTTTAGTGAGTTTTTTTAAGTGATAATAATTTATAAATTAAATTTATGGCAGAAATTTTATAATTCAACTAATTTTTACGGTTGATGACAATTTTTTGCCCCCTTATTAATTGTTTACAGTCATAATGAACATAATATTAAACTCTTTATCAAAAGTTATAATTTCCTTTCTAAGTAAATATTACAAGTTTAAGGAAATTTAAAAATTAATTTTAATAATAGACTTTATAAGTCTATGTCATCTTTTCGTAGACTGTTTAAACAGGTAAAGTGCAGAGTTCATTATTATAAATATACAAATAGTATAACATGATATTATATTCATCCTATTAAGGTCTATAATAATTTATATGTTCCAAAACAATCTTTATATTTTATGATTTATGCAATACCTAGATGTGCGGGTGATTTTAATATAAAAATTAAATATTACAGAAAATTCTGACGACTTTAAAGAATATCTGATCGAACAGAAAAAAATAATGGATTTAAAAACCCGAGGTAAATTTTACATTTATTATCGTGAACTATGTATTCTGGTTTACGACGTGCTAACAATTAAATATTTTCAAATTTTCATCTTGACCAACGCCAAACCGTATAATATTATTACCAATGCCAATGCCAAACGCTAAATATATTTTCACATTATACATTTTTGTCTTCATACTTATAATTGTGAAAAGTATGCTAATCCAGAAAGAGTTGATGACTATAAATTTAGGTTATCTCTATGGACGTAAATAGGCTGGGGCTTAAGATGGCTTAGCCCTCCCTAACATATTTTAATATTTAGCCATTTAGGTTATCTTTATTATAATGAATTATATAATTTAAAATCTATATTTATAATATTAATTATATAAATTATAACCAATGGTAATAGTTAAAAATATAATTATAAATATCACCGATTAGTGATAACGTAATGAGTAATATTGTATGGAATATAATATTATGTTTATTATTTATGATTATATTATAATAAAAATAAACCAATGTATTGATAGTGGTATCTTTCGACCTATGACTAGATTTTCCTTTATTATTATTACATATCCCAATATTTATATTAAGTTAAATCATATTGCATTAGCTATACGCCTATACCTATAAGCTCGGAAACATATGAGAGATCTTTTTCCTCTATGAGAAAAATAAATACTTATCTAAGGTCCAACATGAAACAAGATAAATTTACCGATTTAAGTACTATAAACATAGAAAGAGAATTATCAAACCAAATTGATAATGAACAAATGTTAATCAAGTTTTTCGAGGAAGAAAGAAGGATGCAATTATAATGAAATTAATTGTGTATAATATTATAATATGTAATATATAAGTATATTATGACTGTATAAAACTCTTTGGTTTTTCACAATAATTCAAAAAATTAATTTACATTTAATTTGCAGTGATAGTTTTGAATTGTATCAGTATCATAGATACAATTGTGTGTAAGTAAATGGGCAGAAGACAAATCTCCCAGAATTTTTGTTCTTAAAACCTTTCGGGCTCAAGCCCTATGCATTCGAAGACCCAATTTACGTCCATGGTTATCTCCAAGGTAATGTAGCAAAATAAAAATGGGGTGATTGGGAATGAGATTTTGTCTAAATATGTTACGTGTACCTAATAACAGTAATAATTTAAATATAATTTTCTGATTTTGTACACACATAAGTGTTGAAAAATTTGATCAGATAATATGGATACGCAATTACTTCAAAATGTTTGGAAACTTCTAAATATAATTTATTCAAGATAAAACTAATCTATACGGTGTTTCTTACTTTTTACATTTGAATTAAATGTGTGTACAATATCTCTCCTAACTCACAACTATCTGGCATGGAAAAATTGTATTATCAGTTATGTGTAAACATTATACAATATTAGACCGATTAGTCAGTTCTAATAAATATTTTATAATATTAGAGATATATTATTTTTTTGCAGCCAAGAAATAATCGTATGCGCATAAACATAATTAAAATATCAATAAAATTAATTTCTAGATATTTCATATGAATTTTTGAAAGCAATAAAAAAAAAAGGATGTGATAAGAACGGTAAGTATAATTTTAATATTTTAATTGTTTTTTTAATCATTTGTATAAAATATTCATTGTGTCCACTATAATTGTTGCATTACTTATGTATATGTTCCTAAAATTAACATTTGTTTTGACATGCATTGTCATGGGGTCATTCAATATATTGACCTATGTGACACGCAGAGCTTTACTATGACGTCATGAACCTCCTGTAGGTTTATGACGATGTATATAATATTTATGTATCACAATAATAACAATAACAATTCCGTTCCTATTACATTCGACTATAACTTTGTACGACGTAGTTAGAGAGTGTTACCACAACGTCATTAACCACCGCACCCGTAGGTTTTAATTAGTCAGTAGCTAGATAGATATGTCTATAAGAAATAAATATGTCCTAAGTATATGAATGCAGTGAAGAATCGATTTACAATATGTGACCCAATAACATAACATCCTTATTTTTCATTTCTTTACAGATATTGTGATGAATCCAATACAATATTGCTATGATCTCGGTAAGTAATAGTATTAACGTTCAACATACAATTTCAAAGTTTAAAAATCTAAAATATTTTGATATAATATAATAAATATTATATATTTTATGAATAATATTTATTACAAATTATAATATTATATTTACAAAATATAACATTTAAATTTATAGATTTAAAGAAAAAACCAAATGTTTTATGGTTTGGATATAAGGGTATAATTATTATATTATTTTAAATTACAATAATATGTCTTAAATCACATTATCATAATAAACATTTTAAAGAATTGTATATATTATTTTATGAAAACATATAATTTTTTTTAATTATTAATGAATATTCAGAAAATAAATATCGGCTATGTATATGGGAAATACTTTCTTCGTTGTTATAGTCTTCTATATTAGATCGAAAAAATATGACACCATTTCTTATTATGACTTTTTTAATCTTGCCAATATGTAGCCGGTTTCGGCAACCTTTTGTATATTTTTAATTTATTTTTCCATCTTAATCTGCCGCCTTAGTGGTATTTCACTGAAAGATGTTAAAATATCAGTTGTTTAAACGTTTCTTCTTTATGTTGGGCGTGGCCAACTGAACCGAGTATTATTTATTTATTTTTATTTTATTACAATACCAAGAGACCAGTAGAATTGTTTGGAATTTTACTGTAATTAGTTAGTGTGTTAGTATTAAAGTAGGATTTGTATGAATATTTTTAGGATACGACCCACTCGTACGTTTTTACATCCACTATTTAGTTGGAATATATCTTAAGTTTACAGCTAAATCTATTAATATTAACTCGGAATCCCTTATCAGTTAACAAGTCTATGCGACTGTATCCATAATAATTTAATTCTATATGAAAGCTGTTATTTTGAAATACCCTTTATTTTCGATTTTTGAGTTGAAAATTATCAAAATTATCTGCATACTGTATCTAAGAATACTATCTAAAATACCATTAAGTAAGAGAAGAAGTCCTTAATCTCTAACTTTTTCATATCCTCTGCTGGATCATTTACACTCACATAAATACTAATTAAAACTATCCAACTTCCTTCATAAACAGTGTAAAAGAACTAATTATTTTTATATCACTAATAGCCATGCACACGTCGTTTTTCACATAGATCCATTGTTTTTTTCTCCATCATATACTTCATAAAATATTTTAATATTATAATCTGTCTTTCATAAGAGTTACCTCAGGTGACAATACATTTTGGCCCCGTTTAGTTCGACCATAGTCATAAATAACTTTTTACCAAATTCTAATTGGCTGAAAATGTTCTTTACCATGCTAATCTTAACAAAATACACGCTACGTGATTGTTAGAACTGTGACTACTTGCAAAATTATCAGCAATGAACAATAATTGTATTACAATTTATAATTATTATCATTTAGGCTACACGATTGTTAGATCAATAAAATTATGTTCTCGAGAACACGAATTTAAAGGATGTTATATTCACACCAATTTTGTCGATTTCATGCACAAAAACCAACCATCCATAGTTACTTATTGAGACAAATGATTATAGTATTTTTCAGCAATTATAATTCTGAATCCAACTTTTGCAAAGTTACCAACCCTAATATTTGTTTCTCCACCTAATCAAAAACACTCCTACGGGTTCGTTCTTGTGTAATCCGTATTTTCTAAGTTATAAAAAGAAAAGCAGTCTTCCAATTTTAAAGCATTTAGTGCTATTTTCAGTTATGTCGAAGCACTATGAGTGTGTCTTGAGGATTTAGTCTGACGGATCTTAGCCTATCGACAAGTCTCTGATCTTGGTAGTCAAAACAACTACAAAAAATTAGGTAGTAATTATTATTACATCGTTTAACTTAACTATAAGCGATAGTAAATCCATTATTTCTAACCTAATTTTAAATAGGAATATTTATAACTAAAATCTATCAAATACATATTTTTGAATTAGCATTGTATAATGTATTTATAATGTATTAATTTAGTGTGTATAACACAACCATTATTCGAAATGTATAATACTTATATTAATTTATAATAATTTACTATTTTATTGCATCCATGTAGGTTTTTATTCCGAAGGTAAAAATACAAATTTATTTATTCGTACAGTTATATTTATTCATTCATTACTTCAAGTGCTACCTAATAGTTAATACTTAACTATGATAGATGTACAATCACTAATAACTGTATTATCAGTGGTTTAACCTTTTATTTCAAAGTTATATTAGTATTTTGGTAGTTTTTGAGATAAATTAATTGTCCGATATTAGAGCTTAGAGCTATGATAACTTTAACAAATAGCTTGCTCACATTACTTGTAATAAAAAAAAACATATTTATTTTCTTTTGGGTAGTGTGATATTGTTAAAAGAAGTTCATAGATATAATGTAAGGCTGTGTAAACTTCAACGACTTATTTTTATTATTATATTTAATCTTGTATTGAGTACTTAAGATATATTACCCACGGACAAATACAAATAAATGAATCAAAAAAGCGCACGAATGAACTAAGACTAAAATATATTTAAACCATACTCAAAAATTACTCGTTTTCATTGACTAAATTTCAAATAGAAGCATTTTAATAACCATTAAATATTATATTTCAATTAATCATATATTTATTAAATATTTATGTTAATGTATTCACAGAAAAACGCAGTAGTAAGTCATCTCAACTATTCTTGGCAAAGACTTGACCTTTCTAAGTTTTATTACAAATTTATTTTTGTTTAACATTTTATAAATTAAATATCAGTTTAATATTTGTTTTGTAAATTATCGATTATAAAATTATTGTAATAGTTTTTAATTTATAATATTAATCAATTAATTATGTTTATACATTCACAGAAATTAAAGGTAAGCTTATGATAATATAATATATTAATACTAATTTACCTATTATACCTAATTTTTAGTAAATATAATAATAAGAAAAAACTGAGCCGTCGCGGGACGCATGGTAGATGTGAAACATCAAAAATGTTCTTTTTGTAATAATGTTGAAAATAGTTGGTGTTTTCACTGTCACTTGCTCTGTCAGCTGCACCGTCATATTTTAGTAGAAAATATATATTGTTATTGAAACGCTCCGCTCAAAACAACATATACGTAACAATTTTGGGTAAAACAAATAAATTATTAACTTCAAAAGAAAATTAAATTACTGATGAAACCTTAAATGCTGTAATTGATTCTGTGCAATTTATGAGTACGCAATTTGATAATTTTGGACAACAATTGTAAACGTTAGTGTCTATAATCAATGAATTAAAAAAAGAAAATAAACACATAAAAGAAGAAAATATAGTTCTTAAGAAAGACATGTTAAAATTATCACAATGAGTAAATATTCTTGAACAAAAAGCGCTAGAGCGTTTGTAGAACTTATTGGTATACTTGAAATTCAAAACGAAATTTGTACTGATACTGTTACTAAAATTACGTCAACACAGGGATTAGATATAAAAGTCAAAAGTGCTTTTCGCATACCATCAAAATTCAAGGATAAGCTTGGGAAGATTTCAGTCTGTTTAAAGTCCATAGAAAAAAAGCGCACGGTCATGGATCTTATAAAGAAAAATAATATGGTAGCAAAACATATAGATGACAAGTGGAATAACACAGCAATTTATGTAAATGAACAGATGACATCATCATATAGGAACCTGTTTTTCATGACAAGAAATATTGCAAAAGAGATGGGTTATAAATTTATTTGGTTCAAAAATAATGAAAAATTTGTTTAATAAAAATGAAGGTGCAATAACTATAATTATAGATGATGAAACATCTATTTCAAAAATTAAACAATAACATTTCAGTTTATGTTTTTATTCTTTCTTGTATATTTTTGTTTTATTTCTCTTTGTGTTAATATTTTTTTAGTTAATTTTTATTATTAGTAACCATGATAGATTTATATAATTAAATAGAAAATTATAATAGTTATTACACTAAATACTATGAATCTATTTCTGAATTTTTTAATAGTATAAACCAAAAAATGGAAAACTTTTTTAATCTAAATGTAATGTGTACTAATATACGCAGCATAGATATCAGAGAAAAAGTAGATAACGATTATTTAGACACTATGGCTCAGTATGGTTTTAAAAAGATTTAAAACCATACTGGGCTATTTTTCATTTTTAGTACCCATTGATAAAAATGAGATAACAAATATTATAAAAATTTAAAAGATGAAACAATAACTGGCTTTGATAGAATATCAGTTAAAATATTAAAAAAAATTGAAAATTATATTGTAGAGCCACTATTTTTTATACTAAATGTATGTCTAAAACAAGGTTACCTCCCTAAAAAATTTAAAACAGCTATAGTTAAACTGTTATATAAATTAGGAAATAAAGATAACATGTCTGATTACAGACCAATATCTATGCTTTGCAATTTTTCTAAGATTTTTGAAAAAATAGTTAAGTCTAGATTAATCTCTTACCTAGAAAAACATAAACTTCTATCCCAATTTCAGTTTGATTTTCGACCCGGTAAAAGAACCACTAATGCTTTATATTCAACAACAATATTTATTTATGAAAAAAAAGATAATATTGAAAAAGTCATAGCAATATTCTTGGATCTGGCTAAGGCATTCAATAGTGTAGACCATAGAGAATTGATTAATATTTTGCCAAGTTTTGGAATAAACGGAGAAAGTCTAAGCTGGTTTAAGAACTATCTGGAAAATAGGATACAGATAGTCTCAATAAATAATGAGTTAAGTAGTAAAAAAATAATTGAATGTGGTGTTCCTCGGGGCAGTGTGTTGGGACCTATTTTGTTTATTTTATACACTAATACTATTTGTGATTCAAATACAGGTGGATTAGTGGTTACTTATGCTGATGACACTTGCCTTCGTTTTTTGGGAAAGTCTTGGGAAACTGTAAAATAAAAAACTATTACAGGCCTTAATAAAGTATTTCAAGAGTTAAATAATAAAAAACTAACCTTAAATATTAAAAAAAAAACAATTTTATGGCTTTCTCTATAAACAACGCACTAATTCCCATTAATAATATACCTATATATACATGTAGTAATATTAACTCCAATACTTGTAATTGTCAGGATATAATAAGGATAACACGAATAAAATATCTGGTTGTTATTATTGACTCAAATTTGAAATGGAATATACATATTAGTAATACAGTAATGCGCTTGAGATCAGTAATTTTTAAATTTTATAAATTGAACAAAATATTACTAATAGAAGTCAGTCATGTGTACTGTATATGAAGCTCTGTATAAGTCCATTATGCAATTAGGGTTAATAATCTGGGGAGGATGTGCGGATAATGCGATAAGATCTCTATAGTACAACATAACTCAGCGGTATAAGAATATGTTTAGACAAAAAAGATAGACAGGGCTCGTCATCATTAAATTAAAAAACGTTAAAAGTGTTGCCAGTTAGAGCTCTATATAAGTTATCTGCAATTGTAAATACTTCGAAATCAACTATTAATAAATGTGAAAATAAAAGAGAATTCAGAGTATATGATGTAAATATTAAGTACACAAATAAACAATTTGATCAGAGGTTTATTGATTACTTAGGTCCAGTTATGTATAACTCATTGCCTTTAAATATTAAAAAAAAATATTTATATTCATTCCACTTTAAAATCTAAAAATTCGTTGTACATTAAAAGAGTTGTTAAAAATTG
Organism: Rhopalosiphum maidis; assembly: GCF_003676215.2. Taxonomy (NCBI): domain Eukaryota; kingdom Metazoa; phylum Arthropoda; class Insecta; order Hemiptera; family Aphididae; genus Rhopalosiphum; species Rhopalosiphum maidis. Next base: position 49,690,374 of record NC_040878.1, read on the forward strand.
GTTATTAAGCGAATTTGTGTAAATAATAATTTTCGTGTAACTTTATCAGATAATTATCTGTAAAACTTAGTTTTAGTGATATTTATCAACATGTAATATTTTATTTTATTTTATTTAATACCGGCCAATGTATTGTAACTCGTTTAGCCCACCACAAGCTTTGCTTTCTGGGTTAAATTAATTAAGTTGTAAATTTCCATATACTCGTAGTATGTAATAATATGTAATGCATAATTTTGATCCAATAAAAAAAAAAATAATATATATTTATATAATCAACGTAATATACAAACAATATATTTATACGTAACAATACAGTATAGGTGTACACATTACATACACGTTTTTAAGCAGTCGGAGGGTATGCCGATACTGCGCGCGTAGAGAGGAAATCGCCGAGCTTCTGCGAATAGAGCCGACGAGCAACGTGTGGGGCGTCACCGCGCCATTAAATGTTTCACATCAATAATAAGAAGTGTTTAACGATAAAAGAATCACCCTGTATACCTTTACATACAAAATTGAATTTGATTTAATGATAATTTGGATTTGGGTTAAATTAAAATAGTACACTATAATTTATAGGAAAATTTTAATTTAATTTACAATTGTTTTATATGTTTAGACTGTGTAGGTAAGATAAACGATGTTAATTTAAATATTTTAAAAATATAAATATTGCCCAATACATACATTTTTACTATTAAAATTGTTATTCATTACTAGTAGTATAAATGTATAATACTTAATTGCAATTATGTAAAAAATTAAAATTGTGAAATTATACATTTTTATTTAGACTATATAACATTAAATGACTTTTATGGTGAGTATAATATATAGTTAATTATTATAAATAAATATTGTATGTATAATGGTATGTTTTATTATATATCAATTAAATATTTGTATAATATGAATATTATGTATTTTCTAGTTAATGATGCATACTCTAATGTCATTAAAACATATGGAATACGTAAGAAATATATTATTTAATTTAATTATAATCTGTAACTTACATAGATTTATTAATATTATAAATGTTTCACTTATATTATATGATTAATAGAGTTCAGAAATTAAAGAAAGTAAATAACATAATATGAAAAATACCAAAGAAATCAATTTTACTATTTTCATATAAGATTTTGATTTCTTCTATATGACTTCCTGAAAAATTATATTGCATAGAAGTATATTACCATAGACCACGATTAGAAAGTTATGAGAATATGTGTATGTATCACTTAGGAAATTTATTGCAATTACTTTTTAGGATTTATATTTTATGACCTTTTTTGGCTGTGAACGAGTTGTTCCCAAATACTGAATTTACTACTATAAATAAAGAGTAAAAATAACTTTATAAATAATTTTAATAGTATTATTACATATCCGTCAAATATTTAAATCATCCCGTTTTATGAATTCAAATCATGAACATTGTCCAGTCTTATATGCATTTAATTTTTGATTAAAAAATAAATGTTTTTTACGTGTCGTCCTTTATAATTATCCAGTACTTCTAATTGTAATGTAAACATCACATTGCAAATAAAGTTTCGAGTGAAATACGAGGAAATAAAGCATAATTCATGACATCAATTTTCCATTAGGTATAAGTTGTAAATTTTAGAACTTCGTGATTATTTCATTATTTGAAACATCACAGATATTAGATCAAACAAAAATGCATTTTCTCACCTCATCTGGGTTGATAAATGACAAACCAAAAACGTATTTTTAAAAATTTGCTTATCTCGGAGGATTAATATTCTGTGGATAAACCGACTTCTTGAATTTTTCGCCACCAACAATGACTGAAATAGAAACAGCGGTCATTTTTTTCTATTGTTGACCATATATCTATAATAGCATAATGCGTTTCTATTTAAAAATCCGAGACAATACGTTGTATATACTACATTTAAATCAACAAAATATAATAACTAAATTAATAACTTATTCTACCATAATTATAGAAAACTTATTGGAGATGGTACAATATTTTAAAGGTACAATTTAAAAATATTATTTTCAAGAGTTTAAAATTGAAAATTATAAAAAATATTATTTATAATGTAGAAAATATATATTTATGGATTATGATATTTTAATAGAACTTTGTTGATACTCTTTTATAGTTGTATAATTTAAGTTTATTGACCATATTAATTGTGCTCTAATTCATAAGTTAAGCCAAATTAACTTTATTAAGGTCTTACATTGATTCACCCTAGATTAAATATTTTAATCATAACTAAAAGTATAATAATTATTTTAATATTTATCTTAAATCTTTACTCACCTAATTCTAACATTCAGTGTATTTTTATTTTGTTATGCCAAAATTTGTTATCAAGAAACAAATATTCACGCATCAACTCTATGATCTCTATCTATCTATTCTCACTCTATTCTGCAGAATCTAAAAATGGTTAATATAATTTTAAAAAGTTTAATTTAGCATCGTAGTTAAAAAAAAAAATACGAAAGTCACTAAATTAGTGATCAAGTTTATAAATACCCACATTGTAACCTCTATTTTATGGTGCATTGGTAATAAACTAATAAATAATAAAAATGAACACATTTTAACCATTTTAATATATTAACAACTCTTTGTTTTAGGGGTTCGAAAAAGTTACTTCGAGTATCATATCAACATTTTAAGCAGATTGAAAGATAGTAAATATTCTCTTGAAAATTATTAATTATAATATTTATCTGTTTCCAGTTAAATAATAAAATAACGATACAATATTATACTATATCATTGGTTATATAGAATAATTAGAATATACTATTAATCAGTTATTATCAATGTTCTATATTAATTATTGTAACTTTTATATAATATTGATTTATAACTATAACAAACCTTTCTGTAAGCTAAAATTAATTATTATAGCACTATAGCCTATAAGTTTTTAAATGAATATTCTTTGATTTTACATTGGTATCTGCATCATGTAACATTACAAATCAATAGCAAACAATTTGATGTTATAATTTAACCAGAAAATTAAATTGATTTAGTATTATACTCGTATTTTCGCATGATAATACAACTGGCAATATATTATATTGTACGGTAATATACAATAATATATACTTCTATGTATAAAAATTAAAAAATATTAAAATTTTAAGTCGCCAAAAGAAATATTTTTTGAATCGCAATAAGAAAAAATTTTAAGTTTAAATATATTTAATGTTTAATCATATTTCCCTCCGTGCAGCCGCATCAAAAGCATCAACGGGGTCAGGGCAAGGCTTTGTAAAATGCACATGTAAAACATACAGCGGAACAAATCGCTGTTTATGTGGAAAAAAAATTCTATGTAACTCTAAATGTCACGATAGTTTGTTTTGTCAAAATAAATAATATTATAAGTTTTTATAATATAATAGTTATCCTAATAATATGTACTTATATTTCTACTTTTCCCTGGTTAAATCTAGTTTAACCTATCAATATAAACAATACGGATTTTCACTAGATAATTCTAGTTTTCACCAATATATTTTAGACAAAATTAGTTCTAACTAAATAAAAATAAGTTTTAACTAGTTTGGACGGTGATGGTCTTAGTAAATTCTAGTTTTAATTAGTTAAAACCAGAAGTAACTAAGGAATTTGTGGAAACTAGTTTTGACTAGGTAATTAAAAGTTTAAAACTAGTTTCGATGGATTTCGGGTTTTAATTGTAACATATACAATATTGTTAATTTTAACTTTAGATGTCTAATACAATTTGATGCATGTGTATTTTTATATTAGATTCTGAACGGAGTGATGAATGTATTGATTTTACAATGATGTGTATTTATTTTTTATTTTTATGTCTGTCATCATGTTTTGGAGTAGTAATAGTGCTTTGATTTTTTACTTCAGCCCCTTTTTGAAAAGGAAAATTAATTTAATTGATACTTTGGAGGAGGGGGTCAAAAGTAAAAATGTTCAGTAGTTTTCAAAAGCGTCATGTTAAAAGTAACAGAAAAACGAGAATTTTTACGCATAACCCAGTTTTTAACAAAATCAATTTTTTTTATTTTGGTGTAACTCAAAAATAAAACATTGTAAATACTTGAAATGTTCTTATCGTAGTAAAAAAAAAAAAATCAAAAATCGTTAGTCACAATTTTTGTTTATAAGCATTTAAAGTTCAAATGTTTACAAAATATATCTAAATTTTAAAGTTGAAAATTCGTAAAATTGTTGTGATTTATACCTAAAACCCAATACAATGTTATCCATAAGTTTTCCTTCAAGTAACTAAATAAAAATAATTTCTAGCGTCAATATAGAATACATTTTATGAGCGTATGAAATTTAATAACGATATTACAATTTAGATATAGGTTATAATATAATATACCCTACTATTTGTTGTTTTATATTATTGTTTTCAGGCGAACGATATTGGACTTTTACAGAATGGTGTAAAATGAAATTTGAACCTCCCATTGGCACTCAAACAAATTCACATCAAGCACCGCATCAGGAAGAACCTAAATAATTGAACTGCTATCTTATTTAATTAAGTCCCTTTAATTGTCTTTTAAGTTTTTAATATTAAAAAAAAACTGAGAAATTCACTTATAATGTAAAAATTTAAAGCATACATCGTTACGTCGAATTATTTATTCATTATATTTAAATAATAATCATCATTTAATTAATGGTAACAGGTAATGGAATTTATAAATTTGTTATACGTTTATATTGATTTAATCTCACAGTGGCCAGCGTTATTATTTATATATATTTTTTTATTAATGTTGTATCTTTTATGAGTTTCTATATTTAATGTTTAATAGTAATTTATTGCACATTTTTGGACCAATATATAATTATGCGGATTGTATTTATTTTTTGTACATGGTTAGCACTTTGATAATAGATATTTCATCAATTTTAAAATTAAGATTTTTTTTTATAATATGAAGTAATGAAGCTTAATAATAATATAATCATTTTTTTAATTGATAGTGCATTTTTATCACTGAGCAAGTATTTTCTGTGAAATGTTTTTTTTTTAAATAATTTTTAATATTTATCTTATGTGTTTATAACGATACATAATATAAAAATAAATTATTATAGACTAAATTAGTTCTTGATGCAATACTCTAGTTTTTTTATCTTGTAAAACTCACAGGCACGGTTCTAGGGTGGAAAGGGGCAAGGGGGTTTTTAATCATACTTTATTTTTCTTAATTTATTTGTTATACATTTTATACGGTCATTCCATTTAAAATTGTGGAACATTTGTATGCATAAATATTTAGTGTTTAACTATTTTTATAAAGGTTTCGAATGTACAATATATATTTTGATTTAAATACAAGTACTCGTAGACTTGTTTTATTTGGTTGATTAGATTTATCTTTATGTACAATAATGTGATAAAATGCAAGTTTCTTTAAATTTAAATAACAAATTATTTTAACATACTATGAGATGGTCATTTTTGGATTTCTCCAAAGTCAGTATAATATATACATACACTAGTAATATATCATCCTAAGACTAGCCTTCGGAAAATAGTAGTATCACTAGTATCATTTGTAAACTAGTTTTTCATATTCAAGTCAATCTTTTGGTTTTGTCGTACATGCACTTTTCAACAATAAACAAATGGTAAATTACAAAATATTCTTGATAACCTTTATTTTATTTAAACACACACGCACATAAATATATTCATACAACCGAATCAACAATTCAGTTATCATCATAATGCGGTGTCAGTTCAATTGTTTCAGTGACTTATTTAAATTATTTAGTTATTAAAATAATGTTGATGACTGGAGAAAGTCCAGCGGGGCGCTGTTGGCACACGATGACGCTCAGGCTCAGCTGTGCTGAAGAAAACCTAACGCTAGAGACGCCTGGTGTCGATCGTCACAGTTGTCGTTCCTTACAGTTTATCCTTTTTGATTCTGCTGGTGCTTTTAATATAATTTATAGCCCCCCTAGTTTGTATTCTTAATATATTTATATATTAACTTATCGCAACATTTGACATTGTTACGTGTTTGTGTATATTCAGTGGTTCTCAACCTTTTTATTCTTACGGCACATTTCTTATAAGTTATAACCATACATTTTGACAGAACACTATAGTAAATTAAGTACTGGGAAGTACTGGGAAATTTCTATTTTAAACACCTAATAATACTATACGCGTGTACCACAGTCGCGATTCGTGGCACATCTACAACTAATTCGCGGAACACCGGTTGAGAAGCACTGCAGTGTATAACAATCATTACGATCGATTATTATGTTAAGATTAAACCATTTATCGATATTACCGAAAGCGCGTACGTGGTCACCAAAAATAGATCGATTAGGCGAGTTTGCACTTGTTGTATCTTATTGCAACCGGTGTAAGCCACCGACCAGACTCGCACTCGTATAGTTGGCGGGAGGTTAGTAGTTCCATTGTACACTTGGAACTTTTTGGAATAAACTGTTACAAAACTTCAAATTCTAAGTGATTTTTGCTCAAATATTTAGATGATATCATATTGCAAGAAGTACCAGTAGATCTAGAACAAATGAAAACAACAGTTTGAACGTAGTAATAATGTTATTAACGTGTTTGTATTTTAAATAATTTATTAATTATTTACTGAACTTATTGTTGAGTACCTATGTAATATGTATATTCTAATAATTAGATATTTAATTAAAACTATTTAAAAAGATTATCTTAAATAAAAATAGACAGTAGGTACCTATTTCATTAAGGATGAACAATTGTAAAAAATTAACCAAAAAGTTAAATTAGTTTTTTGCTAGGGATTTGGTTTATATATAAAAACACTAAATACAGTTACATCTATTTATCCCTACTCGCTTGTTTCTGCTTGTGGCTGTATTTGACAGTTCATTAGTTTAGGTTTTTGCGCAGTTTTTATTAGTTATACAGCGACAATTCAGATAATTTCTTTAAATGTTTAAAAAGTGTTTTTTTACCAAGATAAAAATAAAAGAGTTAGTTTTAATATCTAAAAGGTGTATTATATTGTTAAATTGTCACGGTTGTATGATTTATATGTATATTGTATACTATATTTAATATTTTCTTCATATATGTACAGGAAAATAGGGTTGGCAGTATCGTCGTTTCAATTTTTTTTTTTTTTTAATATACGTAGTGTATATAGAGCAAGGCCACTTAAGCGCAAACCGCCATTGATTATTCAAGCCGATCAATTTATAAAATGGGCCAAATCACTACAATATTATTGGATTTTAAAAACGCAGGCACAAATGACGCCACTGAGGGTTGGTACGGCGTATTATATTAACAATAATAATTATTGTACTATATAGTGGCTGATGCAAGTTAAACATAATGAAAAATAAAGCCAAATATGTTTGTTAGTATATTTTTTTGTAGAATCAAAAATAAACCATATGTGTATGTCATTTGTTCATACAACGAGTCTTAAAAAACATCTAATAAATATCGTTAATAAATAAACACCAAAGTTTAATATCGTACCTTTTCAGACAAAAATCATATTCTAGCTTTGTAACGCAAAATTTATACTTGTTCTTGTAGTTATCTAAACATTAACTATGATTTCTTATAAAGTTTTAATAATATTGATAGTTATAGTGACATGTATAATAAATTATAGTGATGCTAACGATGAAGGTATAACAACTAGACACTAACAATGATTTCATATTTAAATTTAAAATTGATATTAAGTTAGAAACATAAGAAAGATATTTGTATATTCAAAATGCAATAGTTTATATTTTGAAGATATATTTGTAAATTCAAAATATTATTATTCAATTATTTTGATTTTTCTAAAATGATAAGTAAAGATAAAATAATTAATTTTACGATAAAAAGTAATTACATTTTGAAACAATATAGTAACAATAAGTTTTATAGTCATTAGTCATTAAATAATGTATATTTTATTAAATTTAATGAAGTATTAAGTAAGATTAATATTATTATGTTGCATAATATTACTTATTTATTACATTTCAAAATTTTAAATGATACTCGTATCATTATACCGGGTTTATATACATATATTATAAAATGCAATAATATTCGGAAACAAAATAATCATAAATCATAATGGCTAATATAGACATAATATTATATAACATAAACATATAAATACATAATTTAAGTTAAACAATTGTATTTTTTTAGAATATACAAGTAAGTATACAAATTATAAACTATTTAAGTATTATTTAATATATTTTTATTTTATTTATTTACTTTATTATAAAAAAATATATTGAATGCTAAAAGAATTGAATTGTTATTACTAGACAATTGGTAAATTTATTTCTATTTTCTTGCATACGAAAATTCTATTACGAAAAAAAAAATATGTTTATACATTTTCTACATTGATCTTATAACAAATATATTATTTCTATACATCTAGAAATGTTTAGTAATATTATTTTTGACAATTATTACAAAAAAAAAAATAAAGAATTATAATCATTTTGACATATTTTAATACGTACTTATTGACTAAAAACACAATAGAAAACGGAATGGGTTGGAAGTCGTTATTACAAATATAATATATTTAATAGTAATTTTAATTTGGTAAGATAATACATTTACAAAAATAAACACAAAAAAAACATGGTTTATAATAATAATTATAACTTTCACTTCAAGATTGAATAAATTGTGAAATTTAATACCAGTGTATTTATTACACACACTACTATAATATGGTCTATAACACATTAATAACAGTTTTAGATTTTAATCAGAGCGAGAATGTATTAATTTTACATCAATGAAGATTTTATTTTATTTTTTGTGTACCTACAGTTTAGTAATAAAAAAAATACTTTGATCTTCAACTTTTCAAATGGTTTAAATAATGTTGTATTGTACATTATATCAGTTTATATTTGTAGTTTAAATTCCATTAAATTATTAATTGTATCCCCTATAAAGTTTTATTTCTCATTAATTTAATAAATAGAAAAAAAATCAAAATTTAGCGTACAAATAATAAATAATAATTAACCATAAAATTAATTTTATTGTATAATATGCACATTATTATATCCATTCAATGACATTCATCTCTTCTAAATAGCATTAATTTGCATTATATTCATTTATAATGGAGTATTTTTTTGTTTAGAATGCTGTGGTAAGGGACGCCATGTTATATTTTAGTAAACAAAACGTTTTACAATCTATTTATACAATATAACCACGATAAGTAGGATTTATTTTACGTTATTTGTATACCTTTATGATACTATTTAAATAATAATGTCAATGTTTTTCATATGAAAAAATTCTTTTTAAAATTCTAAAAATCTATATTAATTTATATCTTGCTGCTTATTTTAAAAAATCTTTAAAAATACAGCTTATAGTATTATTTGCAGTAGATAAATATATATCTTAAAACAATTCTCATACAAAATTTTTTCTAATTAATTTTATATTTTTTAATATTATATATATATATATTTTTTTATAATACTGATATATAAAAATAGATGCACTAAGTAACATTGGTTTTTCATGTGAGTAGTTATAAGCTTATGATACAAACACTTGTTATTGACCTATTTGTTAAAATTAAGAGTTATCACTTAAAATTGTATATAATTTGTTCTTATTTTATCTTATAAAATAAGTCAAGCTATTTTATAGTGGTTGTAAAAAATTTAAAAATCAATATTAAACTTGGGAAAAAATTAACGTGTAATATATCATTTTATAGATGAAATTGGATTTTTAAACTACTGTTTTGCTATGCAATTTGGTAAGTCAGTGATAATATTCTATGAATTAAAAGTACATATCTTAAAGACAAGTTTTAAAAAAGTTTTATAATATTTTAAATTTAAATTTATTTTTAAAAATATTAAAAAATGTTCATTTAATATATATTACATACTTACTGACTCATGACAAATGAAATACCAATGGATGAACCTCTATTTAAATCGTTAAAAAATATAAACTATAATTTTTTTTTTTTATACATATATTTGAATTATTTTGACCAAATATAAAATACAGATCTAAAACTATAGGTAATCATTATTTTCTATAACTAATGGCAACAATAATATTTATAAAAAATATAATAGTTTTATGTAGTCAGATTTATTCAACATTAATTATGTGTTTAAAAATAAAAAGTAGCAGTGGCGTATCCAGGGGAGGGGCCACAGGAGCCATGCCCCCTGGTTGGCCGTATTTACTATTTTTTGAAAGATTTATATTTACAAATTAACACAGTGAATAAACCTTGAAACTAGTATTGAGACTTCACCTTATTGTATAGATATTGTGCCTAATATTAAATTGTTTTTACAAATATTCACAACTTTTCCTGTTACAACAACTACGTCAGAACGTACTTTTTCTACCTTAAAATGACTGAAAACATACTTAAGGCCAACAATGACTGAAAATAGACTAAATGGATTACCTTTAAAAACATAAATAAAAAAGAGGTCACTTCAGAAACTAAAATAATTGAAGATTTTGCAAATGAAACACTAAGAAAATTGCAACTTGCAAATTGGTCAAAATAGTTTTATACAAATGTTGCAGTTGTTTTTATACTCTTATAATTTTGTTTAGAATAAAACACGCGTTTTTATTATTAAATTACTATTTATAAGATGTACATAATATTATGTATTAACTTAACGACTGACTGAAAATATAAATAAATTATTTGCATTAAAAACATTAAATATATTTTAGTTTATTTTATTTTTTATTTTTGGTAGTAAGTAGTGTATATTATGGCAAAATTTTAGGTAGTATGTGCGCCCCTCTTTCTCCAATCACTAAAAAAATTCTGGATACGCCACTGGTACTAATGATTTTAATGAATCTATTGACGAAAATCAATATAAAACTGTAGTTTTGCTTAAGGGTCTTCTGTTTTAGGCAGGCGCGAACACAGGCTAAGAGGAGGGGTTAAGCACCTGGTTTTTGGCTTTTGATTTTAAATTGTAAATAAATATGTTCATTAGTTAAAGCTGATTCTGAATGGCGTTGTCTGTGAAAAACATAATGAGAGTTAATTTACTCTGTCCTAAACACCGTTAAATGAAAGCTATATAAATCGCAATTCTATATTAACCAAAATATTTGTTTTTTGTGAACCAACAATCATTATGTAAACCTCTCTTTAAAATGCTAAATTTGGTTTTTGGTGTGCATATCTTGAGGTATTGGATTTACTATAAACTATATACCATATTTCAAAACCATAAGACGTGCTAAAGACTTGGCTGAGGATCTTTTACAAAGACTCATCACACACACAAAAACATTATTTTTTATTAATATAGAAATAGAAAATGTTAACTTTTGTACTTCAACAACAATCGGACAGATTTTTTTAAGTAATTAATAACGTATTTAATATACCTTATGGCTTATACAAGCTTTAGAGATTTATGTTTATGTAGACAGTTTAAACAAATAAAATAATAGAATTTATTATAATATAAATATACAAACAATATCGTCTGATGTAGAGTCACCATATCAAATTCTACACAATAAAAATACGTTACAAAAAAATATTTTATTTTATGAATTATAAGATTATATTACGTATGCATTTGATTTTAATTAAAAATTAACTTTCACAGAAAGTTTTAAGGCGTTTCAAACTAATTTGAAAGAAAAAAATATTTTGCGATTAGAATTCAATGGTAAGTTTTTACATTTATTATCGTGAATTTTGTACTTCGTTTTACGATTTGTTAACAATCAAATGTTTTAGCTTTTCTACCTTAATTTATAATGTTAATTTATACTTATAATATACCTATACAGCTAGTATGCGTCATAAATTTGCGTTTAAGGGGAAATTGGGGAAAAATTTCACCAGCCCACCACACCAAAAATCAATTTTTCAAACCAGCCAATGATAAGCTAATTATTTACTAGATATTCCCCAAAAAGTCGTCAGCGGGAGTTTAGGAAATGTACGTACTTTGTAATAAGAAAAATGTATTGGACCATTTATAGAATTTTAAAATACATTTTATTAGAACTATAATATTTTGTACATCTAAGAAATACGTTATTATACATTTAATAAAATATGTATAAACGTAATTAAAATAACAATTAAATTATATTATACTTTCTAGATATTATACTTGAATACTATACAAGATTAAAAGAAATTATAATTAATGATAATGGTAAGTATAATTTTTCAACGACATTGTTTTTATAATTATTTATATAAGCAATTAATTATATTCCTCCCAGTAACTGCATTATTTAAATATGTTTATCAATGTTTTTGTTTATAATATGCAACATGCAAATAAAGAAACCCATAAAAATAATATCGTTATTTTGTCATTTCATAGCAGATATTCCAAAAACTCCAAAACAATACTGTAATAAACTCGGTAAGTAATACTGTAATAGTATTAAACAATAAACATAATTTTATTAAAGCTTATTAATCTGAAATATTCTAATATACGTAATACCTATTATATTCATAAAATTCATTTTTTTTCGATTAAATAATATAATATATATTATAATATAATTTCATCAAATTTTAACTTTAAGAACTTTATAGAACTTTATTAATTTAATAATTAATTTAATCTCAATGTTTTTTAATTGTTGTAAAAATATACATTTTTCTAGGATATTTTAGTTGATTCGACTTAAAAATGTATCGCAACTTACAAAAATTCTCATCACTTTTTATTACAGGAATTAAAAGATAATTTTAGAGTAAATTTTTAGTAATTGTCATGAGTGTTTGAAATTATAATTTTATCGAATTTCATTAAAATAATAAAATTGTCAAACCTTACAAATTATTTTAAAGTTCACTTTTATAATTCAACAAACTATAACAAAAGATCTATTTATTTTAATTTTTTAAATATTTAATTCAACAACTAGATTTTTTTTTTTTTTAATATTAATTTTTATAATTATTATTTATAATAACATTGTATTTAAAAATAAAATATTTAAACTTATTATAGAGTCATTGTTAAAGAATCCTGACGGTTGGTATTATTATAACATTTTAAATTACAAATTACAATGTATCTAAAATATCAACTATATACTTTATTTTTCAGAAATCTTATATATATATATATATAATTAACAACAATTAATGACAAACATTGTTTCTAAAATAATGTCATCTTTATGTCTTTGACAAATGCATTCTTTATACATATTGGCTTCTATGACTGGTATCACGTCAATATTGTTCGCCGATAATAGTTCGCGCAACAATTGCTAATGTAGCTATTTAACACAGTCCATACAGTCAAGTTCGACGACAGGATAATTATTCAAATGAGACAAGTATTGTTGGCACATACATTGTTCATAAATAAAAAAAATAAGACTTGATTGTCATGTAATATATTTTGTTATCTATGCGGCAGTTAATATATAAGTATATAACTAGTAGTTAGGTAGTCGTAGAGGTTAAAGAAGAGATTCGACCATCCCCATTAGTGGATGGAACTGTTATGATTTAGTAGCGGCAAGTCTTCTACGAACTAATTATTCAGTTGAAGGATGGCACAGTTTTTTTTCATCTGCATTTAATTCATCCAAACATCCAGCAATTTGGAGATTTATTCATGCACTCCAAAAATAAGAAAGTATTAATATGTACTTTAAAAATTCAGCAGTATGTCGTGAGATAAGAATCATCACTAACAAAACTTAATCTAAATAAAAGTGAAAATTAAAAAAATAAAAATATGTTCAGATTATAATAACCGTTCAAAAATTGATTATCTTCGAATGTTGCATACGATTTTCAATTGCAAATATAAAAACTATTAACCTTCATATTGGCATCCACAAACGTGAAAAAATACTTAATTACATATTATTTTATTATTTATTAGTATATTAATCAGAAAAAAAAATATATATAATAATAATAAAAAATATTTTAATGTTTTTTAATGTTATGTGATCCTGTTTTAAATTAACAATATATTAAACATGTAAACAATGTATATACACGAGCAACTATCGCGTGAACTTTATTCGGCGAACAATTTACGCATACCTTCTATGACCAAATTATACTGACGAACCTAATGCTATCACCAATTATGACTTACCAAGTCTCGCTTATATTTATCTGATTTCGTTTACCTCATATCTATCATTCTTTTCCAAATTAACTAAAATTAAGGATCATAAAGTAAAGTTGTTTCCAATATTTTACCGAGTCCTATTTTTAACTATGTCAAAGCTCTTTAATTGTATCCTGAACTTTTGAGATTTTTCTGTGACATGTTTTATCTTATACTATGGACCCTATATAGACAAACCCTCGACCTGAATGCCAGAACCCTAACAATTCAAGGTCAGGGGATTGATATAGCAACACATCATATTTTAATATATTATGCGATGGAAGATCTACTTTCTATTTTACCTAAATGTCAAAAATGTATATCTAAAAATATTTAAATATATTTTTTTGGACAAATATTTGATACATTATTGACATTTTATCATAGCCAATTATATACAGAACTATTTACATTCAATTATGTCAAAGCCCTATGTTTCTGTTTTGAGGTTTTACTGTGGCGGGTTGTTAGCTTATCGACAAGCCTTCAACCTTGATAGTCAGAACCTCAACACAAAAGAAGGTAGCTCTTAATAAATCGTTTGACTTAACTATAGGCGATGGGAGATTCACTTTCCTTAATCTAATTTTTTAATAGTAATATTTATAACTTAAAACGTTTGAATACATTCTCTTAATTTCTATTTGTTATCAATTTATCATTGTATTTATATTATTAAGGTGTATAACGCACTAATTTTATCACATTTTTTAACATTGTATAAACACAACTTTAATAAATAAAATAATCACATGTTTATGATTCAAATCAATCTTTATACGGAATTTATAATATTGTATTAATTTATAACTGTTTATTATTTTATTGCAATCGTGTAGTATTTTTTAGCCCAGGTAAGGACACACATTTATTTATTCAGTCATTACTACAGGTGTTACCTAATAGTTAATACTTCACTATAATAAATTTAATATTAGTAATAGTATTTTGATAGTTAAACCTTTTATTTAAGCGTTTATATTAGTACTTTGGTATTTTTTTAGATAAAATTGTCCGATATTAAAGCTTAGAGCTATGATAACTTTAAAAGATAGCTTGGCCACATTCCTTGTAATAAAAAAAAACATATTTCTTTTCTTTTGAATAGTGTGATATTGTTTAAAGAAGTTCATAGATATAATGTAAGGTTAAATAAAACTAAATGACTAAAATATTCTTTAACTATATCGAAAAATATTTTAAATATAAGTATCTTAATCACCTTTAAATAAATTTTAAATAATTATATATATATATGTTTATAAATTTACAGCAGGGAAGAGTGGGTCCACTTATTATTATAAACATTACACATTTTTATTTTCATTATTGAATTAAATAGCAGGTCCTTGTAAATTAATTGATAAATTTTTATTCACTACAGTGTACACAATAGATTCTATTGAATAGAATATTGTTTATAGTGCGATTTTTGTTTATTTTGAAACGAAACATAGATTTGTATCTAAATTACAAACGTGAGTTACGATTAATGAACTATTCTTAACACAAACTTAAACCTTTTAAGATATAATACAAATATATTTTTGTTTACCATCTTTTTAATTAAATAACTGTATTCATTTGTGTTTTTAATTAACGTAATATATCAAATTATATTGTAAAATATCTAGTATTTTGGTAGTTTATTAAATACCATATTTGTATTATTATTTTCAAACTTGTATTGAGTCATCAAGCATTATTACTCGCACATAAATATTTTATCACAAGTAAATGAAAAATTCTGAAAATACCATTAAAAGAGCTTAAATATCTTGAAAAATAAATCATATTTAGAAAATACTAGGTACATACTATAAATATTTTATGGAAAATGCAAATATGTAATAGTTTCTTTTTAACCATTCAATGTACCAACTAAATCCAATTTACTACCAGAAGATACCCTCAAAATTGAATATAAAAGCATATTTTTTATTGTAAAGTGTAATTAAGTTAGAAATATCAAAAATTACATTACTACAGATACCTTCATTGCTCCACTTACAATCTAAAACAATCTAATCAGCAAAAAAATAATCATTCAATAATGTTTATTATTTGTTTATTAACTGATCAACTGTATTTCAAATCGTATACTTTAATTACCATCAATGTATTATTTTAAATAATTATGTTTATACGTTTACAGACTGGATTGGTAAGTTCGTCAATAATTTTATACATGTTAATTACGCACATAATATTAAAATACATTTGATTCTATTAAAAAATATATTATACATATCATAAAAATGTATGAATACACGAGTATTGAATGAAATAGTACGTCATCGTGAATAAATGTATAGACTTTTATATATTGCAAAATCGAACATCATTTACTATTGTGTATTTTTAGTGTGATAATTATTCATTTTAAATCCATATTGATTGTAAAAACCAATATACATGAGACATAGGTCTATGTTCCTAAGTAAGTTACGGTTAAAAGACTATTCTTGTCACAGGCTAAGCATTTTTAATATTTTTATGAATATATTTTTGTTTAAAATTGTGTAAATTAAATAACAATATCACATTTATTTTTAAAATTATTGTAGTATTGTAATAGTTTTTGATTCATAACACTAATCAGTTATTCACGTTTAAACATTCACAGGTGGTGAAAGTAAGCTTATATAATAGTGTAATGTATTAATACTATGTTATATTTATACCTAATTTATAATAAATATTTTAGTCATATTTATATTTAATTTAATGTTATTCTGTAACCTATTGAATTAGAAGTTTATGAATACGAAACCACCTCTAAAATTAACATTAATCAAATGTAGATAAGTTTAACTTAGTTATGCCTATACCTATACCTATACCTATACTTATAAGATCATACTTGATTTAAGTAATAACACATTCCTATCAAATCGTCATAATATCCCCTACATTTAATATTAGCGAATTCGATTCTAATTATCTGTTTCCATACCATATTTCTTAAGTTTTTTTTTTAATAGTGTGTTCAACAGGCTTTTAAGGTTTTTTGCATACTTCCACCAAGCCTTGGTGGGAATGTCTTTACCGACTTCTTGCCATTCCCACCGTCATCCCATCATCTACTTCTTTTATATTATTATTATAGTATACCAAAATATTAGATTTTTTCAATTTTTTACTTTTTATTTTATATTTCATCATTTGCGATTCCTCTAAAACCTTAATCCAGAGATTCCCAACGTTTTTTGACTCATCACGGCACCCTTAGTCGTTTCCTAAAAAACCAGAGACACCTTATACCTATTTCCTATAGACTAAAAATATATTTCAAATAATTTCGCAGCACCCTGATTGGGAATCTCTGCGTTAAGTTCTTGAAACCTGTTTCGACTTAGTCTGTTAATTTGGGCTCAAACAAGTCCAAAATACACCAGTGATGAATGATGACTATAACTCTAACTCAGCTCTCGACTTTCCACATTTTAAAAAAAACATCTAATCTAAACAGCCGTAGGTGAATAACTCATCGAGGACTGATTTTTAATGAACCAATAATAATCTATTGAATTTCTTTGAAATCAAGTTACCGAAATACACAAAATAAGCAAAATAAAATATACCTTTACATAGTGTTTAAAAAAATAAAAATAATTTAATTCAATGATAATGTGGATATGGGTTAAATTAGAATAATACTATACAATTCATCAGAAATTTATAATTTAATTTACAATTTTTGTACATGTTTAGGCTGTGAAGGTAAGATAAACGATGTTACTTTAAATATTTTTTAAAAAAAATTACAATAAAAGTGCTGCCCAATATAAACATTTTTATTATTAAAATTGTTATTCATTACTATTAGTACGCATTTAATTGCGTTTGTAGTAGAACATTAGAATTATAATATTATACATTTTTATTAAGAATCACTAAAATTAAATAACTTTTATGGTGAGTATAATACTTAATTTATTATTAATTAAGATAAAAATTCTCTGTTAAGTTCAAATAAAATATCGTATAATTTAATATTAAGTATAATATTTATAGTTAAATATTTTAGGTAACATCACTGGACGACTTACCCACTCACCTCCTGGTTTCTTCCCTCAATTTTTCTTATTGAGCGCATTGCATATTGTACACATTTTAATTTTTATATTAAAGATAAAAAAATACAATAAAATAGTTATAACCAAGAAGGCGTATTTATAATTTTCATATTTTTCTTGCAAATTTAGTATCAGACACCATATTATTGTAATAATATTACATACAATATTAATATTTTAGTTAAAAAATAAACTTTTTTATGGGTGGAAATTGAAACTGGTGAAAAACTGTACCTTACTTTTGGAGAGAAATAGTTCCACGGTAAATTCATATATTACTCACTGGGAAATTAGTTTAAAAAAAATAATGACTCTGTGACTACGTGGGTGGGTATTTAAATTATATTTTTACAAATTAAAAACGAGGTATACTTATAGTATATAGTATACCTAGTAACACATACAATATTAAATAAAATAAATTTTAATAGAATAATATGACTATTACGTATATTTTAGATGATAATCCATACGCCAATGTCATAAAGTCATTTAATTATCGTAAGAAAATTATAAGAATACAATATTCAACTTAAATTGAAATAATAACAATTACTTATGTATAACAATGTATTATGGATAAACTATATTTCGGGGGAAATACATTTGGGCGTAATATTTTCCTTCATAATAACACGTTTGTGTACATATATTTTTTGCAAATATTTAATATATTAGTATATTATATTAAATCTAAGCCTATTAGCTTTAGTGCCTTACCTAGAAGACACAGCGAGGAGGTTGGCTCAATAGTCTTCTAATAATATTTAAAGATTTTTTTTTTAATGTCCTAATAATTGAATTTTGTTTACCAGTTTATCACTAGTTTATTATTTATTTATTTATAATATTTTATATTATGATCTTTTCTATTAATTAATACATTTTTATTAGACCGCAAAATGTAGTTCTAATATTTTATGTAATTTAATATATTTTTTTTAACTTCATAAGTTTCCCAAAATTATATCAAACGATTTAATACTTAATATTAGATTAGATTACACAAAACTTGCGATTACTAGTTACAATATTCAATATTGTGCCCAACGGCGTTTTAATAAATACACCCAAATGTGTTCACAATTTTCAGATATATTTTTTTTAAATTGCACCTAAACGGGTATCCTCCAATATTTCGATACATTGAATATTATATTTATATAACTAAATTTTCTTCCAAATTATTTACGATCTTTTTTTTAGTGAAATTTTTTTACTATAGATATTAATAAGAGCTTATAAATTATGACCTTATTACGCCACATTTTTTTACGACTATTCGTCCTAAAAATGTATCGAAGTCCTTAATTTGTAAATCTTTCTTGTTCCATTGTTCAATGAGCCATAAATTTAACTTTTAATTTTCATCTGTCGAAAAAAGAAAGTCTTACAACTATCTGAGCTTAATGGTAATAAAATATTATGTTGATTAACATAAACGTCATTGAACTAATTTTATCAAATATTCCCTATGTCTCTTCTGAATCCTAAGAACCAATTAATTTAAGCATTAACAAAAACTAAAAATATATTTATTATTATTTTATTTATCAGGGAGTGAAAATATAAAAGGAGAAGGTAATAACAAAGTAAAGTGTAAAGTTTTATATGTACAAAATTTTACACTATTTTTCCTGAAATTATGCTACACTATTCATAGTATAATAAATGGATGTTGATTGAGATTAGAATTAGTATAGTTCCAAGCAGCACTAACTTATTTATTAAATTTTGTTATAGAAAACAAATTAAAAAAGAAGACCGTAGATGAACTTTCAAGTATTTTTTTTTTATATATATCATTTTTCTGGAGTTTAAAAGTGTAAATAATATATTATATACAAAAAATAATTCATGATATAGAAAATGAATATTAATCTATCATGATTCACGATATTTTAACATAACTTGAGTTACATTTTTAACGTATTTCAGTTGTTTTTGATAAAATTAATTGTATTATAATTTATAAATAATCTCATTTGAAGAACTTAGATTTAGATTATTTTCTTCAGATCGTCCTATCGAAAAGTAACAATCAAATCCATTTTTTTTTTTACCAAAAACCAAACCTAAAATTGAAGATTGAGGCATATTTTATTACTCACTTTTATTAAAAACATATATTTATATAATGTATTTCAAAAACAATAAATCAGCAGTGATCAAATTTACAAATACCTACATTGCAATCTCTATTTTATAGTATGAACATATAATTGATAACAAATATAAAACAAAAAAATTGCCCAATTCTATTACTAATCAATATAAATACGTACCAACATTTTTTAAGTTGTATAATTCTTTATTTTAGAGTATCAAAAAAAATACTACAATTATCATCAAAAAATATGTACAAAAATGTATACAATGATGATATTATATAGTACGTATTCTTGTGAAAAATAATTAATATTTATTGGTTTTCAGTTGAATAATAAAATAACCGTGCAATATAACCAGGGATATAATTAAGGGTAATGAGGGGGTGAATTCTACCCAGATTAGCGTTATTTTACTAATGTTTTGCAGTATTTATAATTTAATAATAATCCAATCATAATATTATAAATAATTGTCTTCTTAATAGAGTTTAAGGTTTTTTTTTTTTTTTTGAAATAATAAAATGTACAATTTTCTATTATAATAAAATGTAATCCCCCACCACCAAGTAAAATGCTTAATTACCCCACTGAATAAAACACTAGATATAAATTATGATTTTTACATAATAGTAATTTAAAACTATAATACATCTCACTGAAAGTATATATAAGTAATGGAACACATTAATATACCAATTTCTTTACTATCTACGTAATGACATTACAAATAAATAAAATAAACAATTTAATGTTAAATAACCAGCCGAAAAATCAATTTTATTTTATATTTCCACGTGATAATAACTAGAATAATAAATTGTTTAAAGTAAATAAATAATACACGTGATAATACACGTGATACAAAATGTTTAAGTTTAAAAGATAAATTAATTTCAATATTTATTATTTCTTAAATTACATAAAAATACTAACATTATTATACATGTATTTTGTTTAAATATCCAAATTTGTCAAAGTTTAAAATCGAAGTTCAAAATGTCACTTTTACAATTGCACCATGATACTTGTTAATTATAGTATTTAACTGATCGAAATTTTGGGTGACGCCAATGGTTTATAGTCGGGATCCAACTTGCTGCTTTCAAAATGAACACAAATGATCGCGGACCTAATTTACCTAACCCCTATTCAACATAGTTACAGTATCAATGATACCTACTCTGCGCGTGATAGCCGGTAAGGCAGCCTGGACAGGTCATTTTCGTTACGTAAAACCTTAAATACAAAAATAACTTGTTTCGGAGTTATATCATACATTCATACCACGAATATTTTAAAGTTAAATTTAATGATAAATGGATAATAATAAATGTGTACATTATTTTCACATATTAGTATTTGTGATGTGATAATACTAACAATATTTTAAACGATTCGTTTTTTTCAATCGTTACAAATATTACAAAAGGTATTTTGATATTTTATTATTTCTTGTACTTGTATATTATATAAACTATATTCATTGTTGAAAAATGTATACACTTTTTTTTAATTTTATAAATATATACAAATTTTACATGTCTGCAATTAAACCATATTTTAATTTTAAATTAAACTTAGAATTTTAAACATTTTTATATTTTTATTATTTTATTAAGTTTGATAAAATATTTTAAAAGTTTGGTTCGGTTTAGGGTCGAATATTGAAAAGTCTATATGTTTGAACCGTTCATATTAGTTGGTTTTGAGAAAAAAAACTACTCTCAACATAAAAAAATATCAAAAAACTATATTTTGTTGGTTTATTTCTAAGT
The DNA here is from genome assembly GCF_003676215.2 of Rhopalosiphum maidis. Classification (NCBI taxonomy): domain Eukaryota; kingdom Metazoa; phylum Arthropoda; class Insecta; order Hemiptera; family Aphididae; genus Rhopalosiphum; species Rhopalosiphum maidis. Next base: position 49,712,515 of record NC_040878.1, read on the forward strand.
TACCTATATTCAATATTGTGATTGAGATGATATATCCTTGAAAATATAATGAATCATAATATAAAATCTCATACAATTAAAAATAATTATATATATTAATCTGTAAATATATTTAATTCACTTTGAACTGACAATTATTTTATTGGAGTGTGTCTGAAAAAAATGGATTGAATTGACAAAAATTAATGTTAATGATATTAATGTTCTTAGGTAGCCATTTAGTTAATAACTCCAGAACGACCAGAACTATTGAATAGTTTCTTGTTTCATTTTAAATTTTCAGTTATTAATTATTTTTAATTGTTTGAGATATTATTCAATTTCACGACAATTTTGTAGTATTCATCTAATTTATTAATACATACATAAAACCTAACAAACAGCCAGATGTTTAAATAGTTTTGGTTAATTTTACATTATGTAATAAAAAAATGTTATTTTTTTATTATTATTTACAGATGTACAATTTTTGAATGTAATACAATGGTGCAAATTAAAATATATTACCGGTGAGAATCAAGAAACTAACGAGAGTGAAAAAATCAACGAGATTCAAACCAACGTGACTAAAATCAATACCAAAAATAAAAAACGCCAAAAATTTTAGATAGTTGTATTTCAATGTTATTTAAATAATTAACTAACTTTCATTGTATTTTAAAATATATAAGGCAACTAGGTAAAAATTGAATTTGATGTGTTTTAAAAGGTTAACGTGCTTAAAAAAATAATTATTTTATTATTATATTTACGTAATAATAAATATTTTTCCTTAGTTTTTTGTTTATTTTTATATTTATAAAACAAAATACTTGGTTTTTTAATTATAACTTCTCTAAAGCACAAACTAGATCCAATTTTACTATCCAAAACCATCTTCAAAACTTAAAATTGAAGCTTTTTTCGATTACTTATCGTGCACACTTACACACAAAAAACATATTTTTAAAAAATCAATACATTTATCGCTCCACTCAAAATACAAAACATTTTTACATACATTATACATATTTTTGATACTTTCAATTTTGTTATAAAAAATAACTTATATGGACCTATTATCTGTACAAATTTAGTAAAATCACACACATAATATCAAATCATTAACTTTACAATTATTATCATACTCAATTCAATGTATAAGTATACTTATATTTTTAACTCAGTCCGTTATTTATACATAACTCGACTTGTCTTGAAATAAATTGGAATTCATTAGATACATTTATTGTCTATGTATAAATTAAACAAATATCACACTATGCAGCGCTTGTTAGAAGTAATTTATTGTGTCAAAACATGCATAAATAAAATGTAAGTGTTCAAAAAAATGATTTCAAATGCTCTCTGTGTTTCGAACAAAAGGAATCACTGAGACTTTGAACTATTTTCTATCAAGTCTCATATACTTCTTTAACCAAATAAAGTTTGCCAGCAGCGTGAATTCCTACTTCCAATATCTTCCCATATCTTTTGTAGGCTCAAATGTAGATCTCATTATAATAAAAACATGGCCATGCATTAACATAATCGAATATATAAGTAAGAAAAAAAGACTTAAGACACTAATTTTAATCACTATTTCTATTAGATAACTCAATAACTGTTCTTTATTTACAATAATAATAATAATTATTATTATTACTATTATTATAATTAATTTACTATTTATACTATTGTACTAGGGACTGATATAACTCGATCCCGGTTTGATTTTTTTTTTAATCTTTCCTTTTTACTTATATTAAATAACCATTAATTGTTTGGATAACCATGACAGGAAAACTTAATAAAAAAAAATAATAATCTGAAAACGCTGTTTATTAGATAGGTTTCGAGTGTACTATATCATATTAAAGTTGGTAAGCCATTTCTTTGAGACGCTTTGTCGTTCTTTATTTCATAAGATATTTTGTTATATATTTGTATTACTATAAGTACTTTTTTCTACTTTTAAAACGGTAAAAAAATTTTAGAATTATAACTTAAATACCTACCTTAAAAACTTAAATATTTAATATTGAAATCCTCATTATAGTCATTAATTTGAAGAAATAACCTAAAATTCTTTCCAAAACAAATCGTAAATAATATTATTATCAAACATCAATAATCATTATATAATTAATACCTATATTTTTTTATGTATATTTAAATCTAAGATAAAAACATATTTCAATTATTTACATTTTAGTTGAATTGATAGTAACACCATTAAAGTAGTAATTACTTATTTAACTACATAATATATAGGTACATATTAAAACATTATATATTTTTAATATTTAGTATTTAAAATTGACATACAACTTCTAAGAACTATTTAGTCTTCAATCATTTTGAATTTCAACGGGCCATCTGGCATGTATATTGGATGTACAGTATATTCTAAGTTACCATACTCGTACTTGACTTCAAAATTCTGAAAAATCTTTGATAAAAAAAATTACAATAGTAAACAAATTATTATAATATTTTACACATATTTACAGGCAACGTCGGTATTTCGGTAAAAATATATTGTCATAACACATAGTTTTATATAAAACCTACCTTTGAAACAACTGTTTGAAGCTCCAAATCGGCAAATCTACGACCCAAGCACATTCTTTTTCCATAACCGAATGGTAAACTAGCAAACGGATGATGTTTATATCCACTTCCTTTTAACCACCTTTCCGGTAAAAATTGTTCAGGGTTTGAAAAGTATCTACTGCTATTACTAATAGCGTAATGTTGAAACACGACTTGCACCTATTATTGAACAATATAATTTAAAAATATATAATATACATTAATACGCTTAGATAGTAATTAATAAATATTAATAAAATATTTAAATTACAAAATCATAGGTTCATAATTTCAAATAGCCCTAATGGCCATTTAGTTAGACAACAACATAAGCCATTATAAGCAAACATTAGTCGTTATTCAATATGCCACGAATTAATATAATCCTACATTAAAAACAACGATTCGCGTTAAATTAGTTTAAATATTTACTATAATTAAGTATAAATAAATAAATATTCTATATAAATATAAAAATATATAATGTTACCCTTACGTATTCAGTAAATATACTTACTCCTTTTGGAATTTTATATCCACTTATTATTGTTTCTTTGGTCATACAGCGACCATTCCCAATAACCACAGGATACATTCTACAATTAAACGATTTAAACGCATTACATAATACTCTTTAAATTCTACTTAATAAATAATAGTTTTCACAAAATCAAAAAGTAATTTTGAACCTCAGAGTTTCTTTTATGCATGCTTTTAGATACTGCAACTGTTCAAGTTTGTCGGTAGTTAATTTTGAATCAGCCTTTGGCAATATAGTTCGTATTTCTTCCCTTAATTTCTTCTGTTTATCTGGATGTCGACTTAATTGATAGAGAATCGATGCAAGAGCTGCTGAGGTCTATACATCGTTGAAAATTATTATTTATCAGTATTAAAGTGACAACTTTATTATTACACACGTCATCTCACCGTGTCTATGCCAACGATGAACATGTCTAACGACAGTATCTGAGCTAATTTTGGATTAGACGGATCCAAACTAAGTACTCTTTGTAACAAAGATGATTGACTATCAGGACAAAATGATTTTTGAGACAATAATTGATCCATAGATCGATTTATATGTTTGGATGTAACACTATAATGATAAATTATAATACAATTTGTTATATACATGTAATGGTACACATTCCATTATCTACTATCAAATTACAAAAAATTTTGTTATGTACCTATATATTTAGTTATAATTCTCACTTTGTAATAGTATCCAACGCGTTAATATACTTTCTCCAAGTCGGTGTACTAAATAATTTCCAAAATGGTATTTTCAACTCCAACTCTGGGACATTTGCAAAAAACGTGTTGATAGCATCTATTAAATTTTGTGTATCTGAGTCTACTGTGTGTTCATCTTCAAGGCACCCGAGTTTTTGATCTAATGCCACTCTAGCGATGGCTAAAAACATAAAATAAAAGGTATAAATATATTATTTTTTATGCAGGACATTAAGCAAATACGCTGTACAACCGACTTACATTCAAGCGACCATTTATGAATTTCATTTAAAAAGTCATCAGGAACTTCTTGATGATTATTTTTAATTTTTTTTATTCTAAACAAAAAAATACATAGGTACTTTATAAATTATATGTACTTATATATTTTATATTAATATTAACATTGCAATGTGTGACAACAATAATAATTATTATTAAAATGATCAAAAATTAAAAAGAACCTATAATTTATTATTTTGAAAATTAAAGATCCCTAATATATTTATATGTTACAAATTATATTGCATTTTATAATATTTAAATTAGAAAACGAATTTTGACAAATGAAAGAAATTGTAAGAGAAATATAGTTTATAAAAGATAATAAATTATAAAAGGTTAGAAATACCAGTAGCCAGTAGATTCATACCCACTAAAATGTAGTGCAAAAGTACTAAAGTCGATTTTAGGGTTCGATTTATAACATGTAAGTTCCACCGGTATATTTTTTGACTGTCAAAATAAGTTTAAATTTTATCGATATAAAATTAATGTAAATTCTACTGATATTATAAAAAAGTAAAATTCAATTTTTCGCGCCCAATTATAATATATATTATATACATATATGTATATAATAAAAAGAAACAAATTAAAACTAAATTTAGCAACTATGCCTATTAAGTAGATATACTCGTAGTTATGGATATGTAGTATAATGCTTTATCAAAACAGAACGTAAATATCGTACGTTAAATAATAAAATATTATAATCTTAACGATATAATAATAATTATAATTATATTAAAAAAACCAAACAAATATTTAAACAATAAAAATTATAACTTATGACGTTAAGCACGTTATGTAATATATTTTAGCCTTAAATTGATTTTATTACTATTAAATTTTAGTATAAATAGACAATAGTAAAGTAATTTATAATAAAAATTAAATTGATCAAAAAATAATATCGATGCAGTATATTTATATTTATTTAATAACTGGTTAATTACTTAGTAGGAGAAGAATTTACAAGTTTTTTTACGTTCATTTTTTAACATAATTGATAAAAAATACAATAGCTCTTAAAATTTTTATAGTATCATATAATTATATTTTTAATTATTATATTAAATAATAATATAAAATACCTGTAGTTATATATAATAGTTAGTATTAATAAGTACTGTGTGTCTGTGTGTATTACATTTTTTTAAATAAATAAATAAAATACAGACAGCAAAGATATAAGCCTAGTCATAAGTGGTTATAAGTAGTAGGTAGTAGTATAAGTAATAGGTACCTATCTAATATTATTTATTATATATATATGTGTGTTTATAACAATTTAATAATTTGTTTACCTATTTACAAACGCTGATGCTGTATCTTCAATGGTACCAATATAAAATTTTGCTGTTCTCGGTTGCAGCATAGGTTGTTGTACTTTACTTCGAAATTCATACCATTTTTGACCATGTCTAAAACATAAAATAAGCAAGTACCGTTAGTGGAATATTCCAAAATTCAATACAGGAATTCGAATTCTTTATACTGCAACGTATTATATGAGTTTCTGGTCACGCATCAAGGCATCATTATCTATACCTATTTCTATACAGCCTTATATTATAGCCTATAAGTGTCCTTATAATATAATGTGTATGACCTAAAATTATATATATATATGTGTATGTACTTATTTTACTTAGCTTATTGTGTACCTATTATTTTTTTATTTGCATCATATCGATGATCGAAAGAGAACTATACACACACTGTTAAAAAATAAAAATGCTTAAATTAATTATCGACACGTGACTGATAATATATACTTACACAGCTATAACACCGGCCAAATCACCAAAGAAATCCTTCCGTAAAACGTGCTTATAATAATTTAATGATGGCATAGACGGCCGGTGTGGCATAAGCTCTTCATTTCTAAATACTTTTTCAATCTCGTCCGCATCGTACAGAAATACCATATCCGGTCTCCCGAGCAATTTTTCGATTTTTACAATGTCTCCATACTCTTTCCATAATCTCAATGAGAGCTTGTCAATTTCGGTTACTTTGTAGTCCCCTATGTAATTATACAACATATACAAAATTAAAATATTATTAATTTAAACACATTTTTTAGAGTGTATACAAGAAGATTGAGTGTTTTATGTATTGTATAAATATTATATTATTAAGGCTGTTAGAACACTCAATAGTGAGTAATAAACTGTGAGTTTACAGTTTAGACTAATAAGTGGACTTGTTTATGTACTTCTCCCATGTCTAATTAATATTTTGAACCTATCTATGAATTTATTAGATTCTGTTATAAATTAAGTAGGAAAAATATTTTTTTTTATTTAACAAGCTTTAAAATCAAAATTTTTTTTCAATTCTACAATAATATAATAATATGTATTAAACGTTAATTTTTTTTACATAATTTAGTAAAAAGGATAAATAAGAATATAAATCTTTTGATAAAAATTAAATTAGATCATTGGTACCTAGGATCTGCTTGGGAAAATCTTTTACCCAGCAGTTTCTTCTAATAGTAAATAAAAGGGACAATTATTTTAAGCAATATTTGAAATATTATAGAACTTTAAGTGATTTTAGCTCTTTCACACTGACGTTCATTAATGAATACATATTGGTCATAGTCAATAGACATTCCATGTACTCTCAATTATCCACGAGCGGACTATTCACGTTGCGGATTATCCATTGTCTTCCGCGGAATCATCTACATACCTTTATGTATACAAAAAATATATTATATATCTTTACATTATACATAATTATCGGTTTAATTGGGTTATGATAGCCAATCACTCGATAATGACGTAAAATACAATACGCTTGTTTAATACATATTAATAATTTTTGGTAACTGTTGATACGTTTAATTCGTAATTTTAATTTTTCGGATTATCTGCGAAATTCGTTTATCCGTGAATGCCTTGCCACCCTATTCGGCGGATAATCGAGAGTACACTATATTTTAAATTGTCTGCTCCAATATCCGTAACTTTCTTTTTATAATTGTTGAATAATTAAAATTCTATAATTTTGTACCAACTAATATTATATTACAAAATAGTATAGAATACGATAAGCTATTTTTTTTTATATATAATATATCAACTGAAAATTTAATTATAAGTACTAAAGCAATTAATAGTAATTAAATTATTAATTTTAAAAATCATATAATTATTTATATTAATAATCATCATGAGTTTATTTTTCGCATAATATCAAAAATTGACGATAAATGTTTCGAAATAAAAAAGTTTGTTTACTCTGTAAATTGATATTAAATTTAATAAATTGTCGATGTATCATATTGATATTATAATATACACTTGCCGATATATGACATGAATCTCCAATTATTGCCCAACAACGGTAACGACTTAGGGCCTGGTAGTTCCGAGTATTCTTTGGCAAAATCTACATCGTCTTGTGATATGCTTGTAAGGACTGCTGTGGACTTGTTAGCATGACAAATTTTAATCCTTAAATTCCTCAACTGTTTGGCCAACACGGACATTTTATTATTTATATTATGACCTGAAAACAAACAATTGCGCGCATATATTATTAATCCGTTGCTTATTATAGTGTACTATTATTATTATTATTATTATTATATTGTATCATCTTGTTTAGTATACCACGTGGTTGATCGAGGCGCGATGTGATGGAGTAAAAAACCTGCTCCGGACGTACCTATGTAACAAATGACATCAATAAGTGTATAATGATTCCCCTACAGGTATAGATATCCCACATAGATTGTAGGCATATAGCTAGCGAATTGATTCATAGGTGTTATAATGCGTCGTGGTACATCATTACATAGGTAGGACAGGTACTCGTTCCTATATTAGAAATTTTATTTGTCCTAGATTTCGTTTCGCATTCTCATCGTGAACAAATACTGATAACTTTACGTTTAAAAAGCTATACTTTCGAATTTCAAAACAATCGTACATGATAGATTATTTTACAGAAAATAAGTTGTAATACATAAAAACAGATTATGAATTTTGTTATTGATTGCCATAAACAATTTTGTCAAAATAAATTTTTTTTAATAAATAAGAGAAATTGTAAACAGTTTAAATAATGTTAAATAACCTTTACATTGAAAATACTTCGGTTATTTTTTAAGTTTTCACTAAGAATAAACCTCTTATAAACTAGAATATATCCACTCCTTTTAGTTTTTGAATTGTGTGTAAGTGATGTATGCATATACATTTACACAGATTTCATATTTATAATCGTAATACTTATGTATTGTAAAATATTATTGTTTCTAAAATATATTCATATCTGTAAACCTGGTAGGCATGCTGTTTGTATTGTTCACAGCATTATTATTGCCCATTCGTGCTTAATAATTACGGTTATAATTTATTTTACTTTTAATAAAAATTTTATTAATTACCTGTTCAATTATTAATATGTAGTTGTAAACATTGTATCCGCTGTATATCGTATGAAACTCGATGAAAAAATCTCAACCGAAGTTTATAGTAAATTTATCACGATGGTTTCCGCAACAATACACGACTAACACTAAACGCGTATAGCTGGTGCTTGTTACAATGTAGGTAGGGTTTTCTCTTTCGTAAATTCGCCGTGGGATAAATTAACTTAAATGCTTATTTCATAATGTACTACCTATATGTATATATATATTAATAGTACACGAGCTAATACCCGTCAGTCCGGTTCAGAAAAAATGAAATTTGCAGTGAAAGGACGGTATTGCAACGAAGATACTATTATATAGACACTAATTTCACGATTGTTTATCCCCTGCCCACCGATCCATCTGGTTGGACGTAGCTGATATCATTATCAAGAAACGTGAGTAATAGTGTAAATTTATACCGGTTCTAGCTTACTTCACACGAATTTATTTTGTCAGTTTGTCATAAAATATATTTCTAATTAGTTACGCAAAGTATTATTTTCATTTATTTTCCGCTTAATAATATCTTCAGTTATTTTTCACATAATAAATAATGATAATATATTTCTGTTTATTTGCACAGTCAAAAAAAAAAAGATGATACCTACTTTTTTAGAAAAAACATATAAGCGATAATGTTCGATTATAATTTATAATATACAGAGTGTATCTTATGTCGTTGTACGCGGGCTTTTTTTATAATTAAATGGTACGATAACATGGAATTAATAAAAAAAATTGAAAAGACATGTTTTTTTTATTTTAAACGGCCAATTTTTGTATGACAATTTTAAAATTTTTAAACAAGCAGTTGTACCAACGTAAAAAGAAACTTATTTTGCAAATGATAACAACTATAGTTTTTAATAAATTCTTATAGTGTGTGTTTTTTTTTTAATTTTAAAGTTAAAACCATACATTTTGGTTCATTGGTTTGTGTACTACAAGACTCTAAACTTTAATAAATTGATTAATAAATTTAATTTAAATGAATTATATTTCTAGAGCAAAATACATTTTTTTAGAAATCTTTTAATATACCTAATATATGAAAAATACATAATAAATATAATAATTGGATTGTACATATCTATTTCTTAAAATTAATACAACATCAGATTTAAAAATATCACAACTTGATGCAAAAAATCTAAAGAGGAGGACATTTTATTAGCTATGTTTAAAGCATGAGAGAAAAATGAATCAGCATTAGATGTTTTAAGAAATAAGAGATAACAAATATTTCTTTACTTCTAGAAAAATATACAAGAGTGCAAATACATAATTAACATAATATGTATTTTTATAATCTATATTGAATTATTGTTATTAAATCCAATATTTAAATTACTATATTTAAAATATATTTTTAAGTAATCAGATTTATTTATCTACAACATTTTTTAATCTTGAAAATTAGCAATAATAGGATTCATTAGCAACTACAACTATAAATAAACAATGCTAGTTTATTAAAAAAAAAAAAGTAATTTATACCTCATATTATATTGTACTTGGATAAGTATATTGTATAAAATATGAAAATGACTAAAAAATATCACTTTACGGTACGTATCACCATCCTTCATACTACTCATACATCCATTTTAATTATATGATATATAAATTATTGAATATCCATAAGTATACGAGTACGGTATATGAGATGTGTACATTCCGCAGAGTGAAACATAAATAACTGACATATGTTATTATTAACTAATTATATGTAATAATTTTAACTCTAATAAATAAAAAATAAAAAGTGTTTTTTTAATTAACAATGATCGGGATTATGGATAGTTATATCAAAACAATTTATATATTAATAGAACAGATGTAATTAAATTTTTCTGTAGCACCCTGCATAATCTATAAACTATATCTAAATCATTGTTAAAATTACTGATGTTCTTTCACCTAATTGGTACTTAATGGTCCATTTCGTGATTTAAAGATTGCCGAAAACAAATTAAAGAAAGAACGGACCGGAAAGATTGTAGATAATAACCGACATAAAAAAAGAAAGAAGAAATCCAAAAACAATCAAAAGCAGTTGTTTAAAACAGACAAAGTAAGTGATATAAATTTAAAATCAACTGATTTGTCGAAAAAATATTGTGATCAGGCCATATGCAAAGACAACAAAGAATTAAAAAGTAAGTAGTTATTGTCGATACATAAATAATCAATTTACTGCACCAATGAAATAAAAATGCATATCCCAAGTTTAATTTTTCAGAATTAAAAAATAAAAAAACAGATACCGATTTGACAAAAAATAAAAAATCTCATAATCTAATTAGTGAAAAACCACCGAGCTCAACTGAGTCAAGAAAGTCATACGTGTTTAAGAAGCGGATCGTTAGTCGATCGAAAAATTATGATTTTATTTGTTACAGTAATCGTTTTAACCATTTACCTGAAAACCATAATTGTATAGAATTGTGCAATAAACAAGACCATAAAAAAAATGATCAGAAGAATTGTCAATTAAATAATGAAAAGGTTAATGATCAATTGGATAATTCAATTACAGCAGTCACGCCTTCAAATGATAATGACAGTGCAAACAAATGTTCAAATTCAATTTTTTATACAATTCAAAATGAAGAATCATTGTACAACAGAAATATGAATTTTAATGATATTAAAACAATATTCATCAATAAAGGAACCAAATACATTAAAAGTAGGTACTTAAATTATTTAAATAACGATATAACGTTTAAATTTTTAATAAACGATTAAAAAATGTTAATATTTTATTTTTATTCTATAATTATAATCGATTCCTAATTTTAAATAAAAATAACTGCACCTATTGTAAATAAGTATTTACAAAAAATTTTTAAATATGAAGACATTGAATTCATCATTTACACGTACATATCTAATAAATGAACACGAATTTTTATCTAATATCATGTTTTTTTCTTAATTTTTTTTACATAACTCCATCATATATAATAGAAAAATTGAATTTTTTGTGAAATTTTTTGGTGTTTTTAGAACATCTTTTTTATAATTTATTTTTGAACTTCAGTGACTAGATAAAAATAGTATTGTAAAGTGTCTTCTGAATAAAAAAAATACACTGTCGTACAACACATTTCCGTTATTTTTAAACTATAACAATGCAGTTTCGTATATGAAAATGAAAACATACAGTGCATATTATAATCTTAAGATTAATTTTAAAGGCATTATTTAAAAATGTTTATGATAACCCCATCTCTGCAAATATAAATAAAATTATTTAATATTGAAATTATAGCAGATTTTTTTTGTTTATCAATATTTAAGGTAAAAATTGTCAGTATACAGACAATTTTATAAAAAACCATGAAATGAATATTTTCAATGATTACCATGGTAAACATCAATGGGATTTTTATAGTCATAATGGTCAAAATACTTATAGTATAAATAAAATTGAAAATCCAAAGAGAAATAAATATACTAAGTATTTATGTTTTTTGAAAAAAAAAATGTAACTAAACATCAATAGACGTACAACTTTATTAATAATTTGTGATGTATATAGGAATATAAAACCAATAATAGATACGCATCACAAGAACGAATACGAAAAAAGTTTGGTTTACATAGGCCCTGAGTATACGGATCAGGAAATTACAAAAAATCAAAAATTAAATTTGGAGGACATGGATATTAATTTAAATCAATTATCCAATTCAACATTTATTAACACAATAAATCAGCAAGACTTACAAGTAAATAAACATGATAATATAAAAGTATATAAAGAATAAAGTAGTAAAAATATACTATAACAAAAAAAAAAAAAAATAAGTATTCTTAGTTTATGTTCAAATGAAATGTTGATTTTATTATGACGTAGGCCTCTCAGTCATTTTGAACTTTAATTCGCCATCAGGCGCGTACATGAATGTTACTTTGTAATCCAATGGTTTATGCAAATACTCAAGTTTGTGCGATCGTATCAACTATACAAAATTAAATATTATTTCATAAAATTATTAACTATGCATTTTAAAATTATATTATAACATGATATCATCTTATTACAATTTTAATCAGAATGCAAAAATTAATATAAATAATAAAATAAATATAATAAATTAAAACAATTATTTGATTTAAATATAATATACGAATTACCTTTGCCAAGAAGACTTGCATTTCTAAGTCGGCAAATCTTCTTCCTAAGCACATTCTTGGACCATGCCCGTACGGTAACGAAGCAAATGGGTGAATATAATCTGATGATTGTTTCAACCATCTTTCGGGTTTAAACTGTTTACAGTCCGTTACATATTCTTCCATATTCCCCGTAACAATCGTTGGAAAAACTAATTGAATCTATATGAAAAATAAACTTTATTACCATACCGTTTTTAAAAGGTTATAGCACTCGTTATTTTGATAAGCCAACATTTTTATAAATAACGAATATTTACTGTTAAAATAAGCATTATTTTAAGTTTATTTAGTGTTTCTTAATAACAATTAAATTTATATAATGTATTTTATTTTTGTATTTTGTTAAAACATTTTTTTTTACATTATGTGCAAATCTATATAGATATCAACCTCTGCAAATAAGATGTTCGCGCAAACTAGCAATACTCAAAACCACTCGAAAATGATTGATAATAGTTCAGATTCGTTTTACGATCAAGCAAACAAACTAGAAGAAGACAAAGATAATCCTAAAAAATATTATTTAAAATGTGAGAAAACTATAAATAAGTATTCAGATGCAAATGTAAATTGGACGAAAAATATCGATTTAGATAAAAATAAAGAACAAGACAAAAATCATAATAATGAAAGCAGTGAAAATAATTACAGTGCTATAAAATCTATTCGTATCAATAATTTAGAAAATTTCACTGCATATTTTGATAAAAGTAATTTTTATTTTTATTTTTTAATTAGGAATTACAATTAATATATTTTTATTTTTGTAGTTTGGGAAATCGTTATGCAAGAAATTTCAGGATACTGAATAATTAATAATTTATTTGTATTCATTAGTAAAATAGAAATTAAATACAATATTTTACAATTATTATTCCTTTAATTTGACTAATTTATTAGTATTTATATTTACTATACTTTACCTATATTTATTATAGGTATATTTTATTGTAAAAGTTTATTATATAATATATTACAACGTTAAACTTACACCTTTTGGTATTCTGTATCCACAAATCACCATATCCTTTTGAAGAGTTCTACCATTACCAATCACAGTTGAATACATTCTGCAATAATAATAGTTCAATAAGTAAACTGAGAATGCGTGTTGTATATAACTTTATATAATTTTACCTCAATACTTCTTTGATAAACGCTTTTAAATAAACCATTTTTTCTAATTTACTTGCATCAAGTTTATCCTCTTTATTTGGTAAAATTTTCAATATTTCTTGATGTATTTTTTCTTGCTCTTCTGGTCGTGTGGCTATTTGATAAAGCATTGAACATACGGCCATCGAAATCTAAATAGAAATTAATTTTACGGATCTTAAGTATTTTTTTTATAATATATTAGTTATGTTATACATACTTATGAAAATAGAAATTACAAAAAAAATTATGCTAAATAACATTACAATTAATTAGTGGATAGGGGTAGCATTAAACATAACAAAAACAAATTTCATTATGTAGAATTTTGAGATAGGTACGTATAAGTAATGCACAATACAAGCGCCAAAAATGTTATTCATTCAAAAAACTATACGCTAAAATATTAATTTTAAAATTTATAAATTGTATACTTATAGGAATAATTTTAATTCACATGATTAAAATAAACATAAATACATTTTTACAAACCGTATCAATCCCAACTAAAATAAGATCCAACGCCAATATGTAAGCAGTTTTTGGATCAGATTCATTCGCTAAAATTCTTTCAACCAAAGACAATTCGGTTTCATTTACCGATTGTGATTTATTCTTTAATCTCAACATTGCATCGTCAATATATTTCATACAAATTCTATAAAAATATTAATAATTTGTTAATACAGATAAGATTATAAGGAATTTATTAAGGTACCTATATAACTATATACACGTTTAATATTAACATAATATTATATAAGACATTTTGTCTACTTTTTGTAATGTAATAAACTTATTTTTTGTTTAGCGGGTGCCACTACATACCTTACACAACTCCTAGCCTATGTCTATTTTTGTGCTAATAATGATATGTATATCCCTGATATAATTAGGTGCTACTTTGGCTACTTTTTGGCCTTTTCCGATCTCAGTAGAAATGTAAAACTATCTATTGTTTGGACGCATCTACTTATAATTAACATTGACTTTAATTTAAAGTTCTTATTTTTTTTTAATCAGGTACCTGTGGTGTTATTATAATTCGTTGCATGCTTACTCAATGAAATAATCCATATTTGAAACATATTTTTTCCAGAGCGTGGATGGCAAGTATCGCCAAAACGGATACTTAAGCTCTAATAAAGCCACGTTGCGGAGAGCGTATTTTGCGGCATTGATTATTTTTTGTGGCTCTGAATTTTTTGGTAAATCTGGCCTTAGACAACCTAGTCTTGCGTCTAATGCCACACGGCCGATACACTCTAAAGCCCATTTATGAATTTCATTATCAAAGTCAGCTGGCATTTCAGAATTTTCGTTTTTCATTTCTTGCATCCTATGCAGGAAGTATTATAAAATGAATAATTATTACAGCGATGAGAAGATCTATATTTTTTATGTAGATCATGAAAATGTTATGAGTATAAATATATTTTCCATAACTATAAACGTACCGTTTTATAAAATAGTCGGAAACTTCTTCAATTGGTTGAATATATTTCTTAACAGTTTGTGGCTGTAAAACAGGCTTTTGAACTTTAGTTCTGAATTCTCTCCACGGTTCTCCGTGTCTAATGATAATCAATTTATATAATATTATAACACATATTATTATTATAATAATTAATATTGTACTGTGTACATATTGTATTTGTTGTACCTATGTCTTAATACTCACACTCCGACGACGCCCGGTAGTCTCCCGAAAAATTGTCCTCGAACCTGGCTTTTATATTTTACCAAACACGGCATAGAAGGTCTAAACGGTGTATCACCTTCTTGTCTATACACTTTTTCTATTTCATCAGCATCGTAAACAAATAGCAAATCCGGTCGACCGACAAGATTTCCCAACTTTGCTATTTTCCCATATTGTTTATACAGTATGTAGGAAACATTTGCCAAATCTGATATCTGATATGGACCTTCGACATAATATTGGTATATAATAATTGAAAGTTTGAACTTAAAAAATACAATATTTGAATCATTACAGTATAATTTATATACAATATTATATACTATGTAAATATTATTTTATTCAGGGTTTTTTGTTTATGTACTTGGATGTAAATCATTAATATATACTATATACTACACTAGTATATACTGATATATGTCATATTAATTGATAAGTAAAAATATAAAAATTCGTTTCAAGGAAACAGGTTACAATTTTATTTTGCATATAGTTGCATATTTTTAGGAAAATTTGACATATTTTGGCATAATAATGCAAATATTATAAATTTTAATTTATCAACATATTTTTAATATATTTCCAGTATACCTAAGTATTAATTTTTAATGACTGTAAGATTAAAATTTGCTTATTATCTTTAAAAATAATGTTTACATTATTTTATAGTACCTATATTATCATTCATCAATATTGATAGTATATATATATATACATAACAATTAAATTATTGAAAATTTAAATGTTCAATCCACAACACGCTAGTCTGATAAAAATCATAATACACGAACGACTGAAGAAAAAAAACGTATAATAAACTTAAAATCAAAAATATTAGTTAAAATAATTAAGGTTTCTTGGTAAATTAAAATAAAAAAACTGATATAATTTTAAATTCTAAGCAGATTAGCGGTAAAATCATATATTGTAAAGATTGAAGAAACTTTTATTTCTAGTAGAAAAATGTTATAATTATGAACTTCAAATGATGTTTCTAATAGAAAATTTTATCTAGTTGTATGAGGGTCAACAGTAGAATTTTCTCTTTAAAACAATAATCAGGGAAAGTAAATTAAATTACAAAAAAGTTAGATCAGTTTTCAATAAAATCGATTTTATTTTTTGTTATGAGACTTAAAATGTTTAAAATTGTTTATACATACATGCATTTTCAAAACATGATGAAATATTTAAAATATTTAGCTTTTTTTGAGTTATACTTATAGACATTTTACATTTACTCTTTTTTTTCTTCTTCAACATTTTTGAAATAAAATTTTTGTTTGTGAGTAAAATGACTTATATTTATATCCAAGTTAATAAAATGTTCCTTCAGTTAAAATAGTTAATTGATAACAATTTTTTTCTTTATATGTATGAGCTTTTATCGTGTAATTAAAGTTGTGTACTTTATATTTAGGTGCTTATTTGAAATTTAGGAATATATATATATAGTTGCATTCATAATATTTAAGCGATTTTTATATAGTGTATGAATACTTTTGAATCCTAGCTGTATACAATACCTATAACTGGTAACATTCTCCAAGTGTTTCCTATAATAGGCCATGGCATGGGTCCTGGCACCTGACTATAGTGTTTGGCTGTGATAAGTTCATTAGTCACTTCTAAGTCTTCAGGTGATCCCGTAGAGACGTGTGGAGAATGTGCAGTAGCGGTTGATCGCCATCTCATTGTATGAATTTGTAACTGACGAATATTTTTCATTGTGAATAACTGTGGGCATTGTTATAAATTTTTTATAATATTTGCGTTTAGCTTCTTTTAGTTATATATACATATATGTATATATGTTTATGGCGTTTATGCATTTAATTAAATTGCGTCAATAATAACAATAATATTATTTAGAAAATATACAGTACTATCTAGTGTTTGATTTGACATTATATACATATTATATAGTGAAAGGAAGATTCAAGGGCAACCAGTAGAAAATATGTTAATGATCGTCATTATTATAGGTAGTAGGTATACCTACTTTTAAATGTATTGTATCATCATTTTATACTAATTGTATTATAATATCAATGGATTTCTACAAAAATCTTATTCATAAAAAAAATTTAAACAGTAGGTAATATTTACAATGTTAATAATTAATATATCTCATTGGAATAATAGAATATCTTTCTAAATATAAAAAGATTTCAATAAGCAAAATAATAAACATGCAATATTTTTAAAAAACCAAAAGTTATATGATTCCAAACAATCAATAAAAAAAAAATTTATATGTAAATAATATTTATTATTTGATTTGCAATACAATTATTAATTTTCTTATTGTATAATTTAGTATACGTATTAGATATACGTATTAACAGTATTATTTTATATATTATAGATAAGTATAGTATCTTACTTTTCGAAGAATATCATTTAAGCAACTGCAGCAATACAAAATGAATTATCCCATGAACACTTACGAACGCAGATGGACACTGGGCATCATTAGACTTGAGTACGTTGAACTAGTGAAAGTTCTACATATTAAACTCATTTGTAGTGTAGCCAACACAAATGTTTATTTATGGAAAGAAATTAAGCCACAAGTATGATGTCCTGTATATTAGACTAATATAACATTAAAATAAATAGGTAGACATAATTGGATTAACTAAAAACTTAACATGAACACCATTCAAATTGTATAACATAACATATAATGGTGTAATGATCCATAATGTATCTATATTATATATACATATACGATATGCATTGTATAAATATCTATACACGTATACATAAACGCTTCTAATAAAACTATATTTTTTACGTATTTTAAATAGGGATTTGTATACCAAGTATTATCAAGTATAATAACTTTAGAAAATATTTCGTAATCAAAAAAAAAAAAGAAATAGATTGTTAGCTTTTTTACATAGTATAGGTATCAACTGTCAAGTGTATCACGTCTTTGAAAAGATCACTGTAAATTAAAATTAATGTACTCAATTTGGGTTCAATGGTCAATGATTTTTTATGAAAAAAAATTGATATAGTCAACCTATATTTCTAATGATATTTCATTATATTTATTAAATTGAAATGGTTATTTTCCGTTTAAATTTTCGATTTTGTCAACATTTTAACTTATAAAAAAAAATATGAACATATGTATTTAAAAAAAATTATAAGCTGCTGTAAGAATAACTTATAAGAAAATCTTGTATTAATAATGTTCAAGACTTATCTATTTTGTAGGTTTGACTAATTTTGTCAACATGTAAATTGTTCAATAAAACTTCAAACGTTTACAAAAAAAATTGTGACCATTTATTTTCAATTGTAGTCATTGTCTATAGACTATAACTACCTAATACCTATGTATAACTTATATGAGAAATCTTATTTAACATTATGAAGCTCTTCGACCTAACGTCTTAACAAAACATTTTTTTATCGACATTTATAGAATGTGGCGTGAGGCATGTCCAATTGATAAGTATAATATAGTGTGACGGTGAATGATTTAAACCTGATAAACACTGAAACGATAAAAAATAACACAGTACTTACATCAATGCATCATAATATTTTCCCCAAACCATTGATGTAATTGTAAATTTTATATCATTATCAGCAGTTCAATTATCAACGACCGAGTAAACTGTTCGATTATCACCGCAGACATATAAAAGTAAATAATTCGTTGTCGAAACCTTGGGGTCTTTAATCTCCAAAAAAAAAAAATTATGAATTATCCGTCTTAATACTTAGTAATTAGTATATTATTTGGTCTTTATATTTTTATATTACAATTTATAACCATCTAATAAGTTATTAGTAATAACATAGTTGTATGTCTATTACATTTTAACGCAGAGTTATCAAATCACACACATACATTATACATATTATGTGCCCATATAAAAAAATATTTTGAAAAAGTGCTTTCGTTTAGTGAGTCAAATGTGTATTCCATAGTAAATTATAATTATTTTGATTTAAATTTGCAATTTAGTAAAATTGCATTACTTATTCTAAGTTTCCAGCATAATTCTTCACATTTATAAAATAGGAGCACTGTTGAAATACCTAAAAGACCAATCTTACCCAATAAAAAAAGTTATTCAATATAAATCGAAAAAATTAAAATTTTATTAATGGCACAAAATAGTCAAAACGTTATGCAAAAAAAGGTAGATAATTGGATACTCTGTTATAAATTAGGAATCGAATGGATCACCATTATATGTGTGTTAAATTTTAATTCAATGATATGTCATTGAATAAGAAAAACAATTCTGAGCGAAGAAAATCTGTCGGCCTATACAACAAACTATTTTTCATGATGTGTTTTTATGATATATATCTATAAAAATTAAAGTTATTTATTATTATGAATATTATTGTATATATTCATAATAATAATAGAAATATTTGTTTACAATTTAAAATATTTACGTTTATTCGTTTTTGAGTTAAACCTAAAAGAATAAAATCGATATTGTCGAAAATTTGTTAACGTAAAAATTCTCGTTTTACTTTAATTTTTTTTTTGTTTTTCACAATTTATTATAAAAAACACATGCTATTTTTAATTTCAACCTTTTAAAAGACAAAATAGATCTAATTTTCTATCTAAAACTATTTTTACAATCAACTACTAATCAGAGACACAAACGACATACCTACACAAAAAACACATTTATTTTAAATTAATCAGGTGTCCCTAAATGCTAATCTAACCACATTTAAAGTAGAAACATATACCATTAAATTCATGTAAATTATTCAATGCACAATAATATTATTTAACTTTTAGGCATGAATAAAAAAGCCATCCAATTATTTGATAAAATATAGGTATTATGTTGATAATTATTAAATAAGCTTTTTTTATTCATAAAATATTTAAAAAAAATAAAAATAAATAGGTGTAGGTACTAATAATAATATTACTTTTCATTAATATCTTAAATTTTTGCATATCTATACCAAAATACTAGTATATAACTAGTATCTAATTCTATAACTAACTAAAATTAACAATATATAGTTACATTCTAACATTATGATTAATGCGTGTGGCTTCACTATTGTTCTGTGCTATTATTATATTGTTCATTCAAGCACATAAACGTGAATAATCAAATATTATTACATTATACTTTATCTACTCATCTACAGGGTAAAATAAAATAATAACGTAAATCAATTTATAATTAACTATTGTTACAAAATATAATTTAATTATATCCAATTATTGTAATAATATTACATATTCAGGTATCTTGTGCGGCTACATTGGTACTACTTGGGTAGTACCAATGTACTACCCAGATCACTGAGTTGGGTTCGAGATAAAATTTATGATGAAGATAAACTACTAATTGGGTCCAACTATAACAACGATAACACACTAAGGTCCGACTATAAAAACTATGAAAACTTACAAGTATTGATAATAATATTATGTACCTAACTTATATAAATTTATTAAAGTCTTAAAAACTGTCAAAATCGATATAGTTACATAAAAACATGAAGTGTGCAAAACAAAAGAAAAATTATTTTATTGAAAAAAAATGTCGGAAAATTGATGGGTAAAATAAATAGATTTGACTTTGTAAAAGCTCTATCTTTTAAATTTTTACCAACCATGTGAATTTGCTTAACCATTTTATATCATTGTATACCATTTTATAATTATTTACTGTAAACTAGAAACTTAAAAAACATTTTTAATCATAGGTACCTATGTTCTAATTTATAGATCACTGACAGTAGTAAAAATAAGAAAGTAAATGTGTTTTCCATGGACCCAACTAGAGTAGTACCTGAAAAATTGTGGGATCCAACTACACTAAATAAGGGACTAACGGATCCAACTAGTAAACACCGATTATTTGCGTTCTCAAAAAAGGTATATTTTACAGGTAGTACCTAAATTCAACAGGTAACTTGCGTCTTGTTTTGTGGACGCAACTTGACCATATTATTCTTGCGCCTTCCATAATAGTCGTCACTCATGACCGAGTTGTGTCCATAAATATTATATTTATGTTAGTTCGCGACTAACGATAAAATATTATCACCATTTACTATAAAAAGTTACTCTTGAAAGCAAAGAGATTACGGTCTATGAAATGGCATATATCAGTGGCATACCTATACAGACATTATTTTCACTATAGGTCAATTTACCACCAGCATAGCTGCATATTCAACTGGAACATTTTTTAGGTCGCCGGGTGGTTTTAATAATAACATAAATAACACAGATAGAGGAATTTTAATTTACAAATAAATATTTATTATTATATTATACATATGTATAGTAATTTAATCTTTCAACACTTTTGATTGAATCTGGTATTCACTATGGGCCCAGCCTAGGGCTCCCCTTTATATATTGTGTACACCACTAGGTTTATGACTTTTTTTTTAAACTTTTTGGTGGGACGCAAATCACCTACTGACCTCGGACTTAAGTAGTATGTACCGCCTTGTGCCTACCTAACCGTCCTAACTTAACTTCCCTATTATTTTATGTATTTTACATTTAATCAGTACTTGTACATTTTGTACTTGTCCACTGTATATCTATATGTATAAAATCACTATCAGAGATAATCTTGTATAATCTAAAAATCAATATTTTAAAACCGCGTTTTCCGCAAGATCTGCTTCTTCAGAATCAAGCGAAGACGAAGATTAATATCCAACTGTAATTAAAAATTGTAATTTATAACTTGTAATTAGTAGGTAATCAAACTTTTAATAGCATGCAATATGCTGAAACATTTTAATTTTAATAAATAAAAAAAATCAATAAGTATTATATAGTTTAGTTATTCAGTTTTGATGTACAACTATTGAACTAGGTAATCGGTATTTAGGTATAATGTATTATTATACTTCGACTTCAAATAATACAGTTTATATGTATATAACGAGATGCATCGTTTTGTTACTAGTGTCATCTACTGTCTACATCCACCATTTAAAAGATGTATTATTATGTCATTGTAAAATAAAATGTTTGAAAAAAATATCTGTTTGTTGTTTTACAATACTTTAACGTTATTTATTTAACATTTTTAAATTTTTTATTATTTTAAACGATAAAATACATTTTTAATTTCATATTCCGAAACTAAATATTTTTTTGAGTACCTACTCCGTAACATATAAATTTAATTTAGAATGAGTAATTGATTAGTAATAAACTTTTAACACGATAAAATTTCTTCTCCCATAAAAATTACATCAGTTCCAAATGCCGAAGCATAAGGCATAACCGATGTCAATAATAATTAATAAGTACTTATACTCATACCCATAGATAATTAAATAAACTATCAACATATGGCGATTTAACAAAAAATGTTACCGAACAATTTAACTGAAGTGTGAGCTTTTTTTATATTTCACCTATATCGTTAAATTTTTTTAGTATATTATTCATTATACACGCTTAATTTTGATATCCTAGGTAGGTAGGTATTGTAAATTTATTTAATTTCGACAAACATTACAGAAAACACAATTATAAATTGATTAACATGATGTGCTCATGTATTGCATTTTATTTTATAAATATATACATTAATTTTAGTAATTATACACATTGTATATGTTAAAATTTAAAAAATTATAAATTGGTCAAACATACATAAGCATAAAAATTAAAAATTAACAATATTTTAAATAGGATAGATTTGGCGATTTCGTTCGTTCTTGTAGCTGGTTACACTGTAAGCGTCTACTGATAAGGATTGTTTATATTTTTCTCAGGATAATGATATTATAGGTAGAGACTAGCTATTCCTGCCGAGTACTCATGACAAAAATAGTAATTATTCTGTAAACCACTAATGTACATTTCACAAATGTACAACAAATGTAGTCACTAGACAAATATTTCTAAAATTATTGAAAATCGAAATGGTGATAAAGCCCGGTTAACATTTTGATGGAAAATTATTGTCCACGATGGATACTTCTGTAAAAGCCGATGAGGCACAAAACTCTTCTTTGCCACGGGATGGCGATAATAAACTACAAATTATTTGAAAAAATTGTCTATTTTGCTAGTGGTTCGATTGGTGACGAGGTAAGTACCGATTAGTTTGCCCACGGAGTTGTTAATTTTAATGTTCTTACTGTTGTAGGCATTATTGGCGCTCAAAAACAGCAATGCCGAATCAACATGTTTACTGTCTGATTCTGTTACACATTGTATTGTTGGAAAAAATTATGTAGAAGCTGATGTCAGTGCTGCAAGAGAATTATATGATGTTACTACTGTAACTCCAGAATGGATCCGTATGTCAGTTTTATGCAACAAACTACTGCCGTATCCTTTTATTAAAATATATATGTTCTACCTAAATTATTTACAAGATGTATCTAACTAATGAATATATTTGATAATATTAACACTTGTGCCAATTATGTGTATCTTTCCTTATTAATATTATTTCAGAACAAAACCATTTAATCTATTTGAAGATAATCTATTTAATGGATTAACTGTATGTGCATCTCAACAGACAGTAAATGATTGTAAAATCCTATGGGCTCTAGTTACCTATAACGGTGGCACTTTCCAACTAACATTGAATCTTAAAAAAACTACTCATCTGGTGGTTACCAAACCATTTGGGGTAATTTATGATGTATTTCTAAATAAATTCATGAAAAAATATACATAATAATTTTTATACTGTATATTATAAAAACTGATATCTTCTGTAAAGAAAAATAACTTATGCTATACTTATAATTACAAGGTTAGGTTTTACATACATCAATAAATTTTTAAATATTTTTAAATTGCTTTAAGCATAAACCCTGTTAATAAATAATAATTATTTATCATTTTTTAATTAAAATATATTATTAAACTAATAAATATATGTTTGAAATAGTTTTTTTTTTTTATTACTATTTTGTTAAGATATAACATAAATTTAAAATATTATGAATTAATGAATTATCTATTTTATTTATTTGTTTTGTAATTTATTATATAAAACTATGTAAAAATACTATTTTGTTTAGAAAAAATATGATGCAGTTTTATCAAGTGGTTCAGATAAGATCAAAATTGTAACACCTGATTGGATTATTGATTGCTTGAAAAACAAAGAATTATGTCCTGAAACTAATTATCATCCTAGGCTTCTTGTTATGCCTAAATTACTACCTACAAATCAATCTTTTAGTATGTTTGATAATTATTATGTTATTTGAAATTGTATTTAACATTTTTATCTGTTATAGAATTACAAACTAGTGGTTTGTCAACAATTACTGGATTTGCTGATTTTGATGCACCCATTGAACAACCTGGAGGTGTTATTCCCAAAAATCAAGGTTTAGAACAGTTAAAACAACGTTTACCATGGAATCAACCTCCTACACCACCAACATCTCAACCTGTTCATGTAAATGAAATCTTTATTTCATCATATTTTCTTATATTTAATATAGTTTGTTATTTTATAATTATTGAAAGGTAATTTTAATTGATAAATATGTAATATTAAGATTTTTCGTAATTTTATTGTCTAGACCCAATCGTCTCAAGTAGCTCAAGGAACAGCTCAATCAAATACTACTCAATTAAAACCAATGATGTCATTAATGTCTACCCCACAACTTCAACGACTATCACAACAACAAGTTCAACAATTACAGTTGCAACAGCAAACACATGCTAATAATCAGCTTTTATCCCAGCAACAAATACATATGCCCCAACAACAAAATCAATTCCAACAAATTCGCACTCAACAAATGCAACATTCAAAACAAATTCAATTACAACATGGACAACAGTTGCAATATCAATCTAATCAACAACAAATGCAACAAACCCATATGCAATTGCAACAACAGGGTCAACAAACTCATCTTCAAATTATGCAAAAAGGTCAACAACAAACTCTTCAACAAAATCAACAACACATTCAAATGCAACAAAAAGTTCAACAATTGCAGTCTATTCCTGGTCAACAACTTCAAAATCAACAGCAACAAGTCGTATTGCAACAGCAAAATGTTCAAATTCAGTCAGGCCAACAACAACAACAACAAAACGTCCAGCAACTTCAATCTGGCCAACAATCTAATCAAATACCACTATTACAGCAACAAACAGTACAAATTCAACATAATCAAGTACCTCAGTTACAGCCACAATCTGTTCAAATTCAGCAGGGTCAGTCACAACAGCAACAAGTTCAAATACCTCAATTACAACAACAAACTGTTCAACTTCAACAAGGTCAACAACAGGGTCAACTAACTCAGTTACAGAAACAAACTGTTCAATTACAACAAAATTCACAGCATTCTAACCAGTTGCAACAGGGACAACAAATCCAGCAAATTCAGTCACAACAGATACAATTTCAAACAAGTAATGGTCAGCAAGTACAATTTCCTCAACAAGTTACTCAAAATGCACAAGTTCATTTACAACAACAACAACCTCAAATACAAAATGTACAGTCTACACAACCTTCTCAGATTTGTATTGTTTCAAATGGACAACAGCTTCAACAGGCTCAATCTAATCCACCAAATCAGCAGCAACAACTCCTACTTCAACAACAGCAGAGATTGATGTTCCAACAACGCATTGTACAACAAGGTGGTGGGACGGTTTCAACTCAATGGCGTATGGCTCATCCACCATCTAATATGGTACTATTATTTAGATACATTCTCTTATTAATGTATATAAATATTATCAGTAATGATTTATGAGTATCTATCCTACTAAGTACTATTTCATCTGAGGAGACTAAAAATTTTCTGTATTATAAAATACTATTTCAAAATAAGTTTATTTCACACTTAGCGACGATAGTATAATCTTGAAAACATTAGACTTACATTAATACAGGTTATTTTACCATTCATTCTATATTTAAGTCAACTATGCATTTTAAATTACCTTCTCACTAATTTACTGTTTATCGTTGTTAGTTATTTCTAATTTATTTTTATTGATTCTATTTTTAATTACTACTTCTCTAACTCTCTAGGGGTAGACATTGTCTCCAAAATTCTTTAAGGACTACTGATAGTATTATTGCATGTATACATAATGGATTTATTTTAATAATTTTATAGCCACGTGTTCAAGTTAACCAGCAACAAACCCAACAAATTCAACAACAACAAACCTTAGTTATAGGACAACAACCAACAGTAAACATGAATAATGCAAATACACAACCAACTACTCAAACTCAGTGGCCCCCACAGCAAACTTTAACCATTCAAAGAACTATTCAACAGCCGATGGATCAGAGACAAGTAATATGGTCACAACAGTCTCCGGTAATTGATCACCTTTTTACCATTTATAATTTATTTAATAACTTAGTATTTATAAACAATAAATGTTTCTAGCATGGGCCACAACAGATGATTCATATGGATGCAAAAACACATCAACAAATACAGGCCATGAATCCTGCCGAACGATTAGCATTTATTAATAAATTAACAAAACAAAGGAACCTTGTCTTACAACAATTTAATGTACGATTGAAAATAAATAGTTACATTCTATATCAATAACAAAATAATAATTGTCATTTAGGCTCGCCAACAGCAAGCCGCAGGTGTAGCTGGAGGTACAAATATTGTTAGACCATCAACAACGCCCAATGGTCAAACCACTGTGATACGTACTCTCAATCATCAACTAATATCGTCTACTGGTATGACACCAGCTCAACAAGCACAGTGGAATCAAATACGCCAACAACAAGTAATATATATTATAAATTATTCTATTCAAAACCATTATGGTTGTTAAAATATTTGATTTTTTTATAAAGCTGTTGGCTCAACAACAGCAGCAGCAACAACAACAAATGGCTGGTGGAACAGTCACTACTGGATTACAAACCAATGCAAAAACTGTAAGCAATACATTGGTGAACAATCAGCAAGTTGCTCAACCACAAACTACAGTTTGGCAACAGTCACCAGTTACTGAACAAGGTTAGTACCTTAGTATTTACTATTATGTTCTAAGTATGTTTCCAAACTTCTTTTATTCACTGTTAAAGATGTATTCATGATATTCAACAAACTAAATGTGGTGTGTCAAACCAATTTGAGAAACTAGTTATATATTAAATCAATTAATCATTAAAAGGCCGCAACACCCGCATGTGTTGTCTCCGTCTTAGTTGTCTTACAAGTGCAAAAAATAGCAAATTTACGCTCAGCAGATCAAGTTTAGGTTAGTTTAAAAATTAGAGTGAATCAACCTATTATGAAACTTGATGATAAGAACATTATCTATGTTTGTATGTTGGTTTTCTACGGTATTTAAATTTTTTAGCAAGTTTTGCGTATATAACATAGTGTAAATTAAGAACGCTCATAACTCACTTAAAAACTAAATAATCGTAAAAAACCAACATAAAACCACAGATGGTTCTTACATGTTTCATAATAGGTCAATTTACTTTATTTTTTAAACTAACAGAGCTAAACAAGATCTGCATAGTGCTAGATTTGCTAAGTTACATACTTGTAAGACGGAGACAACACATGCAGTTGTGACACCCTCTTAAAAATAAGATCATATTATCATTCTTTATATAAACATTATCCAGTTTAGGTAGAGATAGTAGGAATAGGAAATACATAAGGTCCAAACTTTTTCTCATTAATTCAGTTACCTAAACTAATGTGGACAAGATTCTACAATTTATACTAAGTTATACCTTGTCATTGAAGGCTTTGCCTATGTACCCAAAAAATTGTATAAAATAACTACTATAAAGTCATCAAACTAATATCAGTCTAATAATTTACACTTGAATCAGCATATTATGCAAATGTCCATTTGGCCATTTGCTAGCTACAATAATTTTACTGCTTAAGTTTAGAAAGCTAATTAAAATTCATTAGCCTTTTTTCTAGATCATTATATAGTAAATTTTTTGTAAGTTTCTTTAATCCTTTATTTAATTCAAAAATGATTTAAAAAGTTATACATTTATTATCATTTAAATATTAAAGATCTAAAATAACTTATAAAAGATACTAACAAATTTAAAATGTTTCCGGTTTTTATTTGATATTTTAGTTCCTTCTAAATAGTTTAATTACTAAGATACAATGTTCCAAATCTCTTAAATGTTTTATTTTAATATAGTTGAAACTAAAAAAAATATTGTACTTCAAATTGTATAAAAAAATATTTATATAAATATAGATTTTAATTAGTCTTTTACAATAATAAAGTTAAGTGCTTTAACTTGATCCTTAGCATGGACAAAAAAAGTCCGAGTGGGCAAAAATTATGTAAGATTTTTAATATTGCTTTTCTAAATACCACACACCATAGAATACTCCCTGCCATTTTCAATTTGTTACTTGATAATGTCAAAAAATAATAGGCATTATACAAATTATATAAAATAATGTGCAAACTTAAAGAGCTGCACCCAAATTTCGTCCCAATAACCTTTTTCTATACTCATTCTGTCGCAGTTAAAAAAGAATGTTGACTAAAATATTTGTAAATATTAACAATTTAATAGTAATAATATGTATAAGTAGTGTTATAAAATGCATTGGTACAAAAAATATAGATATTCATAGTATTACTACATCTTCATAATTTAATAGTAACCTAACTTAACCTTTGCTGCTGCTAATGGCTTTTCACAAATATCATCAACAGCTTTTCTTTTTAATTTATTATTAAGTTTTTGATGATTTAAATTAATTTCTTCAGTCCTATCATGGCTGTGCCACTGTGGTTTAAATTTTTGAAGACAATTTCTTTGTTTTTCCTGATATAAAAAATTATTTGAAGTACCTTATATATGCTTTGTATTGTTTTTAAATACATTTCCAATGTTCAATATTGTTATTCAATTCTTTGTGAAAACAAAACTTAAATTAATTTTTAATAATTAAAATAATAGCAAATAATCTAAAATGATATGGACACGCAGAAATAACGACTTAAATGTTTATTTGGTATCATTAACTCAAAATTCAAATCATACTATTTTTATTTCAAATTATTTCTAAATAATATGTTATTAATTTATTATTAATTCGATTATTTGGTGTGATAAATTAAATTATATTTTAATATATATTTGTATTATTTTTCCATTAAACTAAATATTTAACACATGATGGAATTAGTTTATCCATTAAAAAAAAAACCCAGGACGAAACTAGTATATCTCTTAGAGGACGCGATACCCGCGTGTTGTCTCTGTCTTACTAACGTACATCATAACAAATTTTCGTTCTGCAGAATACATTTTGACATTTTGTGATGTTAGCTTTAATATTAGAGTAAATTTAAAGGTAAGAATATTATCTAGACAATGACATATAATTTTAATGTTATTATAATTTTAAAGTGAGTTATGAACATTTTAAAGTTGTAATATTTTACATAGCAGTAACGCCTGTAACTCACTTTAAAATAATAATATTGAACGAAAATTTGTTATGATATAGTGATGTACGTTAGTACAAGACACACAACACATGGCGTTCTCATAAATACAATTTTTATATTTGGAACGGAACTCGGATGCAGTCACTTAGATGTTTACCTCCAGATTATAAAAGTTTCAGAATTTTTTATCTGGTAATTGGCAAAGCTGGGCATTAACGAGTTAAAAGTTAAAATTAAATTAATTAACTCGTTACATTTTTTTCAAATTAACTTTTAACTTAATAAGTTACTTTTTTTTAGATTAACGTGTTAAAAAATAAAATTAATTAAATTAACTTAAAGTTAATTTTATTCAAAAGTATCTAAATTAAGTTAATTTTTGTCTGTAGAATAATGCAAGAATAATTCAAAATTTTAGGGTTTATTTTAGAAAAACACGGTTTTTGATAGCTAATCGGTACTAAAATATATCATTTTTAATTTTTCTGGTAATTTTATTGAGCGTAAAGAAAAACTATCTAATTAACAAGATTATGTGTCTGGAATATTTTATTTTTGCAAAAAATAAGCCTTGGTAATTGGTTGTATTTAATTGTGAGCTTAAAATATATTATATCTATAAAATGCACTTAATTATATACGCAGTTCAAAAATGTCTAATATAATATCATATACATATGAGCACTTAATATTATCGCCATCGACTATCGTTTAGGAAATATCGTGAATCTGTTAAATTTCGATTCTTTAACTCTAATATATTCATGAATAAAAAGTCCATCATAAACAAAAAAAATGAAATAAATGTTCAAAATACAATAGTTTTAGGATTTAGGCTATGCATTTGATTTTAGGTACTTCACGCTCAAAATGTATCTTATATTACCTACTCAAAATGTGTCATCCATCACATAAATAAACGGTATAACAGAAATACGAGTCGATTTAAATCATTACATATTATTTTTATAACTTTCTCTATTTAAAAATATAAAAGAAAGATAATTTAGTTTATATTATAACTTTTATAACATTAATTTTATAGGACCTTACCTACTAAAATCATATCTATAGTAATATTTATTTATTTTAATCATAAACCCAATTAAAAAATGAACTCCCAGCATTTCAATTGATATTATTTGTTACCGATAAATATTTATCAAATTGTTCATTGTTGATAAATTTAGGTAATTAACTTTAGATTACCTTTTAGGTACCTAATAATTATATAAAGAAGCAGACAGTGGAGAAGGTGATAGACAACTTAAATATAATTTTTATATCAAATTATATATTTTTAATATTACGTAGTTGTAGTAATACACGCGTCTCTTATCAGCTATTGAAAAACATAAGATAAATATTTTAAATGATAAGGTTTATATTATTAATAGGTTATAGAAACTGTTGGCTTATATTATAGTTATATTATTATATAACCTTATTTTTGAAAATGTTTAATTCTAAAAAATTGGTTTTCCCTAATTCCCATTACGGACTTAAGGTAAAACCTAAAAACAAAATAAGTAAACTTAACTATTAATTGTAATTTTTAAATTAAAAAAAAGTAGTCAATACTTAATTCACAATAGTTGTTAATAGAATTCGTTCTATAATTATTATTATATCATATTTTCAAATTTAATATTTTTATTTGTTATTATTTAGAATATTTAGATCATGTCCTAATTTTCGTGCATTCTGTGGTTTTTTTATAACATCAATTTTTTTATTTGTATAAAGCTCCAACACACAACTAAAATTAAATTAATTTAGTTTAACTTGTGTATAATTAAGAATTAATATTAATATAAGATTAGTAAATTAGTTATAGGTGGTAAATGTTTCATTTTGTTACTAAGATGAAAAAATTATTGCAGGACATCAACAAACTTCCGGATCTATGTCTGCTGCTCAATTGGCGCAAATACATCAAAGACAACAACAACTCCAACAGTTGAGACTACAACAACTGCAAATGGATGCTTCACAAAAACAACAAACGATGCAACAACAGGTATCTAAGGTAAAGTAACAAGTATTTGATATTGTGATTTAAAATACATGTATTGTTTATTAGGTTGTCCCTAATCAAGCACAAATTACTGCAGCAATGCAGCCAAATGTTGTACCATCACCTCAAGTTGCTACAGCCCCAACTTCAGTTGTTCAGCCACAACAGACACCAACATTACCTACAAATGAGCCAACTGAAACCCAAATACCGAGTCAAGAACCATTTACAGTAAGTGTATTATTAATTTATTACTTTATTTACATTGGAAAAGTGTACATGTTATTGGGGCGATTGCTTTTTGGTGACGGACATTATTTTGGTGTTCTTGATAAAATGTTGGTTTGAGGTTTTCTATTTTTACTTGTTATTGTTATTTCACTAAATTCTTTAGAACTGTATAACTATACATTAGTTGTATGGATATCATTTGGTCTAGTAGAAACCTGTAAAATGTATGACGTGTCTTACTTAAATATTTAATAACAAAACAAAAAGTTGAAAGTATGCATATTATACAATTATGTTATTTATTTTGACAATATCAAACTAATACTTTTTTAATTAAAAGTAATGATTCAATTGTATTACATACATTTGCAATTTTCTTTTTTAAATATCCTAAAATCTATAACACAGTTTTACATTTGTAAATAGCATATTTTCTTTAACAGGGATAATTACAGGATCAATTTTTAATTTTGGAAATAATATTTTGTGTATAATCATAATTTTTTATTGTTTGATTTAAAAGTTTTGCAAAAATCTTTTGATGCTTTATAATGTATTTTTATGTGGTATTTAAATCTGTTATTATTCATTTTAAAATTATTCTGTACACTTCTTATTTACTAATTTGGTATCGCAATTAAATAACATATAAGTTTTTATATTCTACTATTTTCATTCCATAATAAGTAGTTCTAAATATCTTCCATTCATAATGTTATACGTAATATTAATACATTATATAATATTATGTACTTATTTTAGCTTATTTTTTGCCATTTATATTATTGTTATATTATATTTTTATTTTTACATTACATAAATAACTTATATATACAAAATATTATTTATTGATGTCTTGTAGTAGTTAAGTCTTTGAAAAAAAAAAATTAAATTTATTATTTTGTAAATTACATCATTCAAGCTTGAAAAAAATATGTGAAATAACACATTTTTTTAATTACAAATATTGTTTATTTATAATATTTATATTATTTGTATTATATATTTATTTATTTAAGGTTTGTGATTTTTGTATTTACATGTAAGATTTAAAATAATAGTTCATCAATTTAAATTTTAGAGTAAAAATTTAAATTTAATTTAAATTTAGATTCATAGCTAGAATGTTATTCATTGAACTAAAATAGGTTTTCTAATGTCAAGGATAGATTTTCAATAACAAAGTATTTAAAATATTGTTATACAATTTCTCAAAGGTTTTCAAGAAAATCACAAACGCCGCCTTAATCAGTATTATCTTAACTTCTAAAGTTAGTTCCATGCATATAATATATATATATAACACAATTTTAGTGTTAAATTTTAAAATAATAATATCCACTTATATTCTATGTCAATGTAACCAATGCATTAGAAAATATATTACTGTTGAAAATTTTCTAATAATTTATCTTTTGTTATTAAGCTAACAATTTCAGGTGAAATCAAAATCATTCAGTTATTTAAACATACAGTTTAATTTTAATATTATGTTATACTTAACGCATACAAATATCCAATTTATTTTTGGATAAATGGAATATTGTTGCTATTGTGATTGCATCAAAAATCATTTTTCTAGCAAACATCTCAATCAAATCAACAAGCGTTGGTTGTAAATCCTAAGACCAAAACTGCGCTTGCTAATATGTTAAGTATACGTTTACAAAATGGCATATCATCATCCACTTCAACACAGCAACAGGTAAAAAGTAAACACACGATGGACCAACGCTGTTTTGAATTTTGTCTTCGTAGACACATTTCTATGTGCATAACTTCATTCAATTGATTTCTAATATTGAGCTAATCCATACTCCTAGTGCATGGTCATTCTAATCTAAACTATTGATAATATTATTTAGGATATTTAAGACGATTTAAGCTTACTATGAGATTATGAAACTTCCATGTTTAAATTAATATCCTATAAATGCCACCCATTTTGTATTTTATACTAGCAGTTTTTATTGTTTTATAATTATATCTATTATATTTGTACTAATTTAACATATTAATTTATTGCTTATTAATCAAATCTTTTATCATTTTTAACAAAACTTATTGATAATTCAATATGGTGTATTTATGTTGCTAACATAATGTAGTCTAATTTCTAATTATACTACAAAATTAACAAAAATTGTTTACTTAGATCTACTGGTTTACATTATAAATCTAATCATATTATTAGTTTAAAAATATATATAATAATAATAATTATTATAATTTGCTAATTTAATATTTGATCGATGTTTGTTATTACAGCATGTGTTAGTATATAACAAATTATAACAATAATAGTTCATACCAATATTCAATTAAATAACATGCTAATATTTATATTTTATTTGTAATTTAAAAATATATAGCATACATTTATTGACCTAAAATTTATGACTTATAGCAAATATCAGGACAAGAGATTAGTGCCGCAGGGCAATTAAGATTGATGACTGCTCAACATCATGCTGCACAACAGCAAGGCAATACTCAAGGCACATATCAGGTACTATATATATATATTATAGCATTATTGTATTGTTATGTAAAATAAATTTATGTACATATATTTATTTTTTATTTGTGTATGAATAGTCTCGAACAGTTTTAAATAATGTCACCAACAATACTGCAACAAATCGTGCTGCTCAAGTAGTAGGTCGTACAGCAGTCCAAACTGCAGTCGCTAATAAAACATTACCTGCAAACTACA
Source organism: Rhopalosiphum maidis (assembly GCF_003676215.2). Taxonomy (NCBI): domain Eukaryota; kingdom Metazoa; phylum Arthropoda; class Insecta; order Hemiptera; family Aphididae; genus Rhopalosiphum; species Rhopalosiphum maidis. Next base: position 49,747,497 of record NC_040878.1, read on the forward strand.
ATCAATCAGCTGCTGTAAGAGTTGCAGCAGTCTTAGCAAAAAGTGCTGCCGGACAAACTGTTGGTCATCAACAACTTCCTCATCAAGCTAGATTTTTTGGACACAACCCAAATCTCAAATGTACTTAAAATGTATAATCATCATATTATACAAATGAGATTAAACAATTTTTTGTAATTTCCAGTACCACCCGATAAGTGTTTGCTTGGTTGTATATTTCTGATTGTTGAATATGATCGAAGTCCAGATACCATAAAAGAAGTACCTACCTGGAAACAAATCATCCTGGACCACGGTGGAGAAATTGAACCATCTTATACCTTACGTCTTACGCATATTCTTTGTCAAACTCAAAAGCATCCACTCGTTCAACAGGTAGTGTAATAATTTATAAGTAAAAACTGTCTTTTTTATAGCTGTTGTAACATTGTTAATTAAATAATTATGCTGTTAGGGTTTACGTGATGGAAAAAGATGTATTACAGCTTACTGGCTTAGTGATATAATAACCAAACAACAACTTATGCCTCCATGGTATGCTCTTCATTTTCCTACTCCATACAGTGAGGAGAGACCATGCCGACAGATGTTGATATCACTAACAAATTTTGAAAATGATGAACGCAATCGTGTTAAATTCATGATAGAATTAACCTGGTGCTCGTGTTACATCTTACTTTTCTGCTGATAACAATATTTTGGTTACAAGAAAGTAAGCAATTTACTATTTAAATAACTATATTAATTCATATAATATTTTTATATAATAACTAAATTGTTATTGACTAAATTCCTAAATTGTGTTTTAATGGTTTTAGATTAGAAGGTAAAAAAGTTAAAAAAGCTAGAGATATTAATCGACCTGTGGTAAATGTGCAATGGTTAAATGAAATCCTTTTTGGCCATCTATCGTGTATGTATCAACCAGAAAATGTCAAGTATCAACAGTTCAATCTTAACAATCCATTCAGAGTTGATTACAATCTGGTACTTCACTTAATGGGTAATATATTTGTAATAATCAGCATTTTAATATTTATAAAATGAAATTTCCATGTATTTGTTAACAATTATAATTTTTTTGATAATGACATTGTGTTTATAGCGGCATGGAAAATTCCAATTAACGTAACCCAAGAATCGTATGACAGAGTACGTAATAATCCCGTTCCCGTTAAAAGAAAACGGCCTAGACCAAATGCTAATTTCCCAGACCAAGAAAATAATGACTTAAGTACAGCTGATATAATCATTACAAATATCAACCCACCACCAATAGAATATCGACCATGTGTCATGCTTTCTGGATTTGGCTTGGGAAAAGAAGAACAACGGGTATGCTATATAATATTTTTAAATTAATGATTAATACAGTTCAATTTTCTCCTTTGCAGATGGTCTTACAACTTGGTGGCACGATTGCTAAAAATTATTCAGATGCTACTCATTTAGTTATGAAAGAATCTGTTAGAACTACAAAATTTTTATGTTGTGTTTCAACCGTTAAACACATTGTGAACGGGGAATGGCTTAAAGATTCTTCTACCCAACATATGTTTTTAGGTATAATGATGAATTTATAATTAACAACTGTATTTTATAATTATTTAAAATATTTTCATAAAAAATAATAGGTGAAGCAATTTACACTATTGAAGAAGTTTCTGTTGATCAGAAAGTCATTTGTAAAGTACATAAAATACTATCAAATCCTAATCGACACGAGTTGTTCAAAGGAAAGATATTTTATGTGACTCCAGGAGTTACTCATCCATCAGTGTTTGTTGTTCGGCAAATAATAGAATCAGCCGGTGGTACTGTTGAAAAACAAAGAAGATCACTGAGAGCTATACAAGAACTTGAACCTAACACATATATCGTGATCGCATCTAATAATGATCTTCATTTGGTTGCTGATCTTATTCGGTCATCTTACGGTAAGTAAACATTAATTTGGATATATTAAAGGTCAATTAACTTTGATATATTTTATTGTTATATAATATAATTTAATGTGTTTTAAACAACTGTTAATTTGTTAGCAGATAGTTTAAATTTAATTTTAAATTGGCTAATATTTTACTCTGTATTATTCAATATTAAATGCAAGATTCAAGCATCTTTATAACAAATTAAAAAAAACTTTTCATCTTAATGTTATAATTATATAGCCAAGAAATTAATATAACTTCATCCCACATGCTCTCTATAAAAAAAAATGGCATAGTAACATTTCTTATTTTATACAGTCATTAGTTTAGTATTTTCTACTAATAATTAAATATTATAATATTAGAGTACTTGTGTTTTTGATTTTTTTAAGTAATTTTCATAGCTGCTTATGTATACATTTTAATACTTTATAAACAACAGATGTTATTTAATATTTGATATACTTTGTAAAACTATTATATTTTAATGTGTTGCTATTATCACTATTCTAATGTTAGCAAAACATTTTGTATACAAAATATACACTACTATTATGAAAAAATTTTAACCGTGCAGGTCCAATATGTTGTGATTTACACAGTTTTTTACAATAAATAAACACAAACTTAAATAAATTTCCTTTGATAGCTATAATATCATATTTATCTGCAGTTTTTACTTTTATTATTATTTTATTTATTACCTAATCTAATAATACTCAAGTTCAATACACAATATCAATATATACCCATGGGTCTTGCAAATATGATATTTTGTAATTATATCCTCAACATTTAAGTTCGGTACCTACAATATTTTTTTTTTATATTTGCTTGTAAAAACCTATTATTATACAGTTTCAAAGTAATGCACCAATTTTGAATGACTGTAATTCTTTATTGAAAAATAAATAGTAAAATATAGTTGTATTATTGTAGTGTGTAACTATTAAAATAAAAAAATTAAAATAATGTTTATACATACATAATACTTATTAAAGCTTATTAATTAATTATTAAGATATAGCCCAAAAATATTGTAGATCCTCCTTAAAATTCAGTTTGGTGCAACCCTATGTATGTACTGTATTAGATTTAACTAGATTAAATTTTGATGTAAGTTGTCTGCTATACCAAATATAATTTCACAGTATGTCACATTTTCTAACCTATGCCTTTTTAACATGTAATTTTTAATAATTGTATTCTTGTTTCAGGTATCTACTCTTCCGAGTTTGTACTATCTGCAGTTATGACACAATATGTCAATTATGACATGGCTTATAAAAAAGCAAAAAAAATAACGAATTAATTACAGGTAATAATAACACTGTGTGTATATATATATATATATATATATAGAGAGCATAATATTATCACCTGTAAAAGTTTAAATCTTTAAATGTTTTTTTCCTTTTTATTTTTATTCAACTGAATGATAAAATAGTTGTATTATAAAAAAGATTCACTTTAAAATGATATTTAACTATTTTTATTTTTTTATTAGGTAATTATTGTATTGTATATTCCAAGTTCCAATCTTAGAAAATATTGATTAATTCATAAACCCATTATTTACTTGATTTGATAATCTTTTTTTTTTTTTATTGTTTTTGTTTATGTAAAAATAAAATATTCTAATACAACATTTTATCATTTTATTATTTTGGTAACATTGTCTGTCACACAATGCTAGGTTAATTTATAATTCTTACAGAAATTTTTGTAAGTCACATTTAATATGTTTTAATTTATAAATCTATATCTTTTGTATTGATAATATTTTCATTTATACTGTTAATTTTAAAAATGTTAATAAAATATAATATGTTTAATTATGTAATTAATGTTTTGTTTGTTTACTCCAATTTGTCAATCAGTAGCGAAAACATATTAGTACAAACATTGAGCATATTATAATACACATGCGCAGACTTTATTGGTAGCTGTTAAATTAATATAAAATACTCATAAAACTAATCTATAATATACTATTATAAAGCTAAAGAGTTTGTTTGTTTGTTTGAACCCGCTAATCTCAGGAACTTCTGGTGGTAAACTGGTTCGAATTGAAAAATAATTTTTGTGTTGGATAGACCATGTTTTGTTGAGAAAGGCTTCAAGCTATCTAATACTGCGCTGCGACCAATAGGAGCGAAGTATCAGTGAAAAATGTTGCAAAAACGGAAAAAATTATTAATATTTGAAGGCTTCCGTTGCGTGCGCTGCATAAACGGTTCAAGTTACTCAAAAAATATGCATAAAAGAATTATTTCTCTTGTAATGATCTAAAAAAATGTCCGCAACAGTACATGTCTATCTTTTAAGATTGACTCACTATAACTTTTTTTATGGTAATTAAATTTGGTCGAAATTAATGCATATTGCCAATTATTTGCCAAAGAGTTTTATCAACATAATATTAATCCTTATCCAAATAAATGTGTTGTTGAATGCCACAGTATTTATGAAGTGCATAAATGAGTGTGTTTCCGCACCAAAATTGAGCCACGACGCTGTCGGTCAGCTACGTGTCGACATCGATTCCGCGCGCCGTGCACCAATAAACGAAATACGAGCACTCTGTGTCTCTGTACTAACGTTCTTGGAATATTGATGTGTTTTACAAATAATCGGTAATACCAAATAATAATAATTTTGTCGTAGACAAATGGGTATCAAATTAAATACATAATAAACGCAATATATAAATCATATAAGATAAAACATAATATTATAGTTGGCACTTCTAAACTTTTAATGGTCAACGAAGTCCACGGGATAAGGTATAGTTGTTTTATAAGATCCCTTAATTAAGAATAGTTTAAAGTTTAAATTTAGTTAAGTACCAAATAACAAATAAAGTTCTACTTGTAGACTATAACTTACGTGAAAAATACACGAGTGTCCTTTGCCCTGTATATTTCTACCAGTCAATAATAAGCGTACTGTTGACGTAGCGAATCAAATGTTGGTGGTGTATATAATGTATATGCCGACGAACATCAAGAGTGAAATTCATCAAATGTTTTAGTAAAAACAAGAGTTTGCAAATTTTACATTTTTTAAATCAAATAATAATCTGAAACATTACTTATAATGTTGTAAAAATAGTATTTCAAACACATAGGCGATTAGAAAAAAAATACGACTTTTACATTGAAATTGGCACAACCAGAATCAAATTTTAACTGTACCTTACAAATTGTTTCCTTTTTAATCTATTTGGACATTTCCTCTACATCCTTCTATTATAAGTTTGTATATTTGATGTATATCATGACTTGTAATAAATTTAAATTCATATCAATATTTATCGAGTATGTTGTGCATTTCGATGTAGAAATGCTAGTGGAAATATTGGTAAAAAGTCAGACAAAAAAACGATTACGGATTATTATTGGAAAATCAATATTAATAATATGTCATGGCATATTATATATTGTAAACGGATCAAAGCGGCAGATATAGTATAGATATGGTAATGAGCATGCAGGGTTCGGGACATATAGCACTAAAAAACACTAAAATATGCGCTTTGATATGACCCGATAAACTTAAAAATATGCACTAAAACTGAAAAAAAGCACATAAAAAATTATTAAAAAGGATTTTTCATATGAATATAAAAAAAATTGTATTTAAAAAAATTAAAACTAAAATTAAATTTTTAAAAATTGGGTTTTGAATGTTCTGAAAAAAAATATACATTAATAAATATTTACTAAAAATTTGTAGTTAATAAAATGTTTACCTTTATGATTGCATTGTTTTCGAACTGGAAGTCTATTCTATTATCGACTAGAATGCACTTATATATCAGACGTTTTTCAATTAACCATCTCAAATAACTACAGGGTTTTCGATTTATTGAATATTTATAAATCACGTTCATGTGTAACATTTTTGTGATAGATAGCTACACAAATTTCAAATAGACAATAGTATACTAACTAACTACACGTACTCAAAACAGATTTTTGTAATTAATCGTCCAACACGTTAATTAATATATTTTGAACAACAATATTATTCATCAATTGTTAAAAACCGTCGAATATGCGTCAGTATAACGAAAAAAATATATGCAAAATAAAATTCCCTGTTTGAATTCTCCGTACTACAAAACGTACATGTACATCACCTATGATGGATACGCAAACGCTATAAGTCCCGTACCCTGATTATAATATAACGTGGCATTTAGAACTTGTGTAGTTGTGTAGCGTTCATATACGATGTTAAGTATAATATACGAAATGTTTTATTAAACTACTCGCACATTAAAAATCAAAGAATCCGAACAACCATTTGTTTACAGTATTTATATTTTATTACACTGATAATTAATAAATAATAATATAATTATATTAATTGAATCATATTTGAGTATGTACGTGTGTGTGCGCGTGAATCTAAGTGATCTAACGATCATATTATAATGTTTATTAATCCAGTGGTGGAAATACTGGAAATCTTCAGTGATCTTACCAATATCGTTTATTGCAATAAAACCGAAATGTATATTTATTGCAATACGTACCTATCATAAATTTACTGTTTCACTATTTCAGGCATCCGGCATCGACATGTTATAATTTCTTGTGATTTACACCATTTGTACGGTTTTCTAACGACCATTAGATACAATGATAATATACATACAGTAGATTTATAAACTCTTATTTTGAGATTTCTGTTTTTATTGTCGACGAGAAAAATATCGGATGACGATTTGTATACAATTATGTTTATTGTAATAGCCTGGTTGATAATATTTTACGACGCAGTAACGTACCTATATTGCCTATATGCTTAGCCGTTCTATAAGTATTACGTGTGAAAAACACGTCGCGAAAAATAAAATTTTTAAAAAATTGGGAAGAAACTTTGCTGTTTAGCATGTTTTGAGTGTACCATGGCATAGATGAGAGAGGTTGCTATACTTCAATTAACGTGTCACTGTGTCAGTTTTAATCTCGATTCGACTTAAGTCATTTCACATACTCAAAAACGAATATGAGCAGAGATCCTCTACAATAATTAATGTGTATCTGCCGGCTACAATAATAAATTAATGTAAATATATTGAAAATTCCAATTGTGTATGAAAAACAAAAGTAAATGTATAATTTAGAAGATTTTAGTTGATTTTAGTTGATGTGTTGTGAGCTTATTGAAAGTATTAAATATATATTTATTTATTCTTAATCAGGAAGCAATAACCGCGAAAACATTAAATCATATACCTACGTGGTTAATTTTGAACGCGTGTCGCGTATTATTGTAAGTCGTAGCGTATCGTAGTTTCAGGAAATATATTCAAGATTTTCAATTGCCGTCTATTATTAAGGTTTTTCTGATGCTACTCAAATACTTCAACAATCCAAAACTGGATAAAGGTGTTTTAATTATTATCTTAATAAATATTAAGTTATACTATATATTACCCTCATTGGCCATTCAATATGAATTAAATATTTTATAACTTAAAATATTATATAAATTATATTTACTAAAAAAAATGTTATAATTATTAAAATTATAATAATTTAGATGGTTCAAACAACAATTATTTTTATGGTTCTTCAACTATAATGCAACAAAATTGCAAAAAGTCAGTATAAAATACACTACAATAGTGTATTAAAGAAAAATAATGTATAGGTGTCACGCCTTTATTTTAATGTAATAATCTAAATTATAATTTAATACTTATGAAATACATTCAACTTTTTGATTTTTAAACTATTTTATACATCACTTATAAATTATTTATATGTGTAATTAATATGAGTCTGAACTTTCTGAAGAAGATAATAATTCTGGACTTTTAGAAAAGAGAAACTGTGTAGTTTGATTTAATGGTTGAGGCTGAATAGTATGTTGTTGGATTGGCACATGATGGTTTGAATATAATGGCAAAAAGTTACTTGTATACATTGATGTTGCTGAAGATGAAGTTACTTGTGCGTCAAGTAGTTTATCCAGTGTGCTTAAAATAGCACTTTTAAATATACGCTGATTTTTATTATTGAGCTTTTTAAAATCTTGTATTAAACTTTTTAAGAATAATAGCTCCGGTGAATCTTCGGTTGGAATGACTTTTGGAGTAGTTTTTGATTTTAAATAACTGTTCGTGAGTTCTGCTATCATCTCACTTGACAGAACTTTTTTTTTGTTTTTTGGTTTCTTAAACTCGTGTAAACTTGAGCTTTGTTCACTATCTATTTCTTTATCCACATTGACATTTTGGTCGAACTTAAGTGTCATATCAGGTTGTTCCTCAAAATTTGAAATTCCAGATTCTTTAACATTTGTATCAGTTGGTTCATCCAAATCGTCCGCAATAAGATTACTTGTCATATCTTTATGTTGGAACATATAATCTTTTAAAAACGTCATGTTATCGTATAAATGCCATTTCCTTTTTTTTGTCGCTTCTGAACCAGATGTTAATTTCTTTTCTTCGCGTAATTGTTTAGAAAACGAATTGCATAAAGTTGTCCATTTGGTTTTACACTCAGAAACTATAAAGAAAAAAAAAATAAAACAAAAAAAAAACTGAAGACTTTATAATATATATATTTCATCTATAATACATTTATTTCTCATAATTTATTTTTAAATGTTCCAGTCATTTAGCGTCTGGTGAACGTTTTTAACGTCTGCATTACCATTTTCGTTTGGAAGCTACAACTAATGGATTAATTGTCGATTCTGTATGCTCGGCGATATGGAAATTACTATCTCCTATTTATTTGCCATCACCAAAAAAAGAAGACTGGATAAAAATAGCAAACGATTTTAATGGGATATGGAATCTTCCAAATTGTATTGGTGCAATCGATGGTAAACATATTTCTATTATTTGTCCTCCAGGTGCCGGATCGGAATATTATAATTACAAGGGCTATCATTCAATTGTACTACAAGCGGTAGTCAATGCTCACGCAAAGTGTGTTGTATAGACGTTGGTGATTATGGTCGATCTAGTAACGGTGGAATTTTTTAAGAATCTTTATTTGATAAAAAATTAATAAATAAGAAATTAAATTTGCCTACACCAAAAAAAATTGACCAGAATATAAACGAAGACTTCCCTTTTGTATTTGTTGGCGATGAAGCTTACCCACTTTTACCAAACCTAATGAGACCATTCCCTCGCTGACAATTAACAAATAAAAAACGTATTTATAACTATCGTTTATCTCGTGCGAGGAAAATAGTAGAGTGTGCATTTGGAATTATGGTAAAATAATTTAATGTATTGGAAAAAAAAATGGTAGTTGGCCCCGAGAAAGCTACTAAAATACCTCGGGCGATTTGTGTATTTCGTAATTTATTTATGACAAGGAAAGCGTATCTTGTAGAAATTCATAATTAAATAGAAAATAATTATAATCAAATAGAAATGAGAAACGAAGCAAATATTGTTCATCATAACAGATCTTCTATAGCAGCTATCGAACAACGTATTAAGTTTATGGATTTTTTCAATTCAGAAAATGGTTCAGTTCCTTGGCAAGACAAATATTTAGTTTAAAAAAAATAATTATATTTCTAACTTTTAAAATATAATATAAATGTAACTAAGATAATATGAATACATTTGATAAATTTACTTTTATTTTCAATATAAGGTTAAAAAGTAAGTTTACATCCCTTTTTAATTTGTACATTTGAAGTGCTTAAATTTATTTATTCTATACTTTTTTTTATAATTATTCAATATAATTTACTACTTATTTCTATAAAAATACAATAACCAATGATCAATTGTATTTTGTACCATTCACTTTACTAAATAATTTGTTTAATTTTGTAGTGTGTATGGTGTATCAGACATATTTCATAATATTGTATTTTACCTGGAGCTTTTAGTATTCTGGAGATTTCTTTCCATAATCTTTCCTGAACATCTCGGTTACTGTGTAATTTATCTTTATAATCATAGATCGTTGATCTTTGTTGGACAAGTGTTATAAGTGTTTCCGGGTCTATATTTTCAGCGGTCATACTAAAGTCTGAGTAGAAAAATTGAAAATAATACATAATCTGATTATTATTTGTTCTGTTGTTCATATATTATTATGTGGACATATAATGTATCACACATAATGAAGATGTATTTAATATGTTTATAATTATCTTCTTACAGGTACACAATGTACAATATATAAAAATATTAGTATATTAATGTATAAAAACAGTATTATATTATAATAATTTATACTACAAACGACCGTTTTGCAACGACTAAGGTATCCAACTGTTTTTGACTGATAAAATTGTTTTGTTTTGACAGACGGAATAGAGTATGTTCTATTTTTAGAAAACATGGTTAGTCATGACTAGAATTGACTGAAGAGCAAAAATGATTTGTTTTGACTATGACTTATCAGTGTACGGGTTTTCACTCAATTACAGTGTTTTTTTTTTAATTAGTCATAAAGCTGCCTAAGTCTGCTTTAAGCAGTTTTGTTCTTTTGGTGTGCAACTGGCCGCAATAATTAACCACATAATTCAGATCAGATCTCTCTCAAGGCTAGGTTCACATGGATGCGCGTTTAATTTTTATGATCATTCACATCCGCGCGCAAACACGCACGTCAAACGCGAAGTATTCTTGTTCGTATTATATATAACAAACAGTTTGCATTATATATTATACATTCAACGAACATGGACGTGTCAGATGCTGTGTATTTGTGGGTCGTATATCGAAGAATGAGGAGACGAAGACAAAAAGAAGAAAGAAAATATTGGGTCCATCCAATTTTAAAAACTAGACTTTCCTCAAGTCATTATATTACTTTATACCCTAAACTGAGGGATCTTGACAAGGAAAATTAGATTGGCAAGACAACATGATTTAACGAGTGTTGTAATTTCTAAATTAGTAAAGAAATAAAATCAAAGGCGGCCGAAGAATATCATGTTTTAAGGATTAGTGTTTAGACATTTCATATTACATATGAACATTTTGGCTATGTTAATGTGTGAGATATAAATGAACATTGGTGTGTGTGTAATCTATAATCGCATGTTTCGCGATCAAATTTCAATATTCCCAGATTTACGATAATAATTAAAATAAACTACGCAGTATGAGAATTCATCTCGGAAAAAGGTACCGTATATTATTATTTTTCTATATATTTACTATAAATATTCATTCATATCATGTCGTACCCGCATCATACAAAAATCAATTACAAATGAAAAATTAATTTGCATAAATAAAAATAATAACTTACTATTGCAAAGTATATTATTTTACTGTATTTATTTTTTATCACAAAAAACAATATAAGTACATAACAATTGTTATTATTTTTTTATGTCAATTAATTTTTCATTAATTTTTTTATGTATTTTTCTATGACGTGATTACATTATGAATGAATATTTATAGTAGCTAAAATAATAATATACCTTTTTTCGACGAATTCTGATACGGCATGGTTTATTTTGATTGTTATCGTAAATCTGGGAATTGAAATTTCGTCGCGAAAAATGCAATAATGGATTACATACACTATTGTTCATTTACTTCTCATACATTGACATAGACAAAAAGTGCAAGTAATATGAAATGCCTAGACACTAATCCTTACAACATGGTATGCTTCAACCCCTTTAAAAGAGATCTGATCTGAATTAGTTTCGCTCTGAACGTTGGAGGGGTTTCTGCCAATTTCTGATCCTTTTTTTTGTAGCCCAAGCAATATGAATTTGGAGAAAATGAGTTAAAATTTGAAGTAGTGTTTAACATTTTACATGATATTTACAGTAACATTGATGATAATACTTTGTGCTGTATGATAATTAACATTTTGAGTTTGCGTATATTTAGTTTTTTTTGGGGCAAACAATTTTCTACCAAAAAAAAAAAAAAAAACTTACAGAAATATGTAAGTAATAATAATAATGATCTACCTTTTATTTTTTTATATCCAGGTCTCAAGCCTTCACGTATTTTGTGAAAAGTCTCCTAATAACAACAAAAATATTTACATTCATTAAACTATAATAGAAAGTACATTATAATAATAAAATATACATTGCAAACTATAACATGCATGCGTGTACTGTTTATATTTGAATCAAAGGCCCACGTGTTTGTATAATATTAGAGGTACATTAATCATGCTGATTTTAATGGTAAACAATAACACGTATAATATTTGTATAGTATAACTGCTCTGAATTAAATAATTAAATGTATTAAAAAAACATTAAAATACACTTGACATTTTGAAAAATGCACTAAAACCCCTTTTAAATACATCCAAATTGCAAAAAAGTCCGTATAAAATAAAATACAATAGTGTATTAAAGAATAATGATTTAAAAAATATAAAAATTCCAAAAGCGTTAAATATTTTAAACTAAAATAAACATAGAATATGGAACTTAATTTGACATGGTTACAGAACATGTAAAATAAATTATAGGCCTAAATTAACAAAAATTAATAAAATGTCTGTAAAAATTATGATTGATAGATATGTTAAAAATATCAAAAATAATAATAACAAATAAACCTAAAAGGTAAAAATAAAATTAATGTTTCAAAAGTGAATTCATTATTATCTAATTTTACTCTGTGTTAATTCAACTATGTTTTATAGTATTAGGTATGGTAAAAATAATGTAATTTCCTATACAAATTCACAGCATTAATTATTATAATAATTGAATGTTTTAATACTTACAAAATGTTCTATACTATTCTCTTCTATTTTCCTTTTATAAGTTAACGACATTGAACTAAATTTTTGTGTCAATACTTCAATGGGATCCACCTTATAATATAATTACGAATTTCAATAATTTAGAGTGTAATAATAATAATAATTTAAAAATTATAAGTTTATAATATTTTATTGTATATATTTAAATCATAGTAATATAATATGTACCTGAATTTTACAAGTACTCGTACATTATATTAAGGTTACATTGAAAATCTCCAGTCACGGAGCATAGGGAATTAAACCCATGAATATGGAGTATATGGAGAATTTAATTTTTCGTATCTATATATTTATATTTTATACAATATTATTTTATAATATTTATGTAAATAAAATATATGTAATACGTGTAAAATTATTAAAACTCAGTATTGGTTACACCACTATACTAAAATATTTACATTTAATATTTATTTATTTAATATTTATATTTTTTTCTAAAATTTTTCGTTGGACAATAATAATTGCGTTTGAATAATATTTAAACTGTATAATTTAGATATTAAACGGATATAATAATATTTAGTTAATAGTTATATTTTTAATAGCATTTTAGTGTGAATACATATAGATTATAGACACATATTAAACATTTTATTAATAAACATTCAACAAAATCTTAGATTAAATTTTGATTAATGCGTATTGTGTATTCGATATACGGAGTGACTCTTTATTATCGTTTTAGGTCAAAATACGAAAAATTGGCCATTTTCCTCCAATAAAGAAAAATTAAAAATAATAATATCTCCATATGTTCTTAAATCATATTATATTAACTTTGTTTTTTAAATATATTACCTATCAATTATATTGTTGTATTTAATTTTTTTCATTTAATTGCAGATTCGCGACTAGAATCAAATTAGCAACAGATACAACGAATATTGAGTTCCTAGTGTTACTCTCCCTTTATAATACGGATATACTGTACACAACACTAAAAACCAAACTATTTTAATATTTGAAAAAAAAATAGGAATGATTTTAGTCCAAAAAAAGGTTTGGAAGATAATGGATAGGTACGTTAACTTTTTTATAGAGAAAAATCAACAAAATTGACCGTTTTATAAGTAATGATTTATTGTTCATTTTTTTGTTGTATTTTTAAAGAAGTACCTATATTATATTATTAATCAAGATATTTATAATATTTACATTATATGACTGTAAATACTGCTAACTACTTGTAATTTTGCAGTATTAAAAGGTATATACCTATTATCTATTTATTATTTATTTACACATTACTCAATTATTCTATATTGGCTTTCTAATTCTTATAAATATTTGACAAAATTGTTTGTATTTAATACTTCAAAATCCTGTGTCTGACATTCATATACTTGAAAATTTACCCCTCACCAACTATGGCACTATTCTATGTAAATTGCGTGGAAAACATTTTGAGTCGGCAAATCAGTTAGTAGTTGTCCTACTCAAACCAAAACTGAAATGACCGTACTGACTCGTATATATATATATACATATTATACTGCAGCTACGAGCCAGGTAAGGTGCATGAGAGATGTAATAGCGTGACTTTAATATTTTTATCTAGTAGGTGATATAACTATTTCTGGCACTTAAGAGTAAGGAAGATTCTTCCGACTGTAGTTGGAAACCAATGATAAAATAATTACTAATTTTGTGGAAGGGTATGAAATTTCATCTCTGATAATGATGCGCGACGCAGTGCGTTCGTATTTGAAATAGTATAATTTTTATTTTTATTTAATTTCTTGAAATTGAAAATAAGTAACTCCTTATATAGGTATTGCTTAGATCACGATAAATAATGATCATCAAGTTCTAACATTTTTAAGTAAATTTTATACTTTTTGTAAATCAGTGGCGGATTTATTGGGAGCGTGTCCCCTCCCACCCCCCTGAAATGAAAAACACAATTATAAATATATAGTCTCCTCTCTCCTTTCCCCGGAAAAATCCAAATATACGAGTATAATCGCCCCCCTCCGAAATAAAACCTATTTATGCCATTGTTGTAACTGTTAAGAGATCTTAACGATTAGCCTTTAGCCATAAAATTGTTGTATGCCACACGTACCTTTCTTATCCAAACAGTTTTCGTATATTTTTGGTATCGTGATGTAGGATTAATTTTTTTAATCATCTTGAAATTAGTATGTTCATGTGAATGAAAATACATTTTGTTCATCGAATTACAATTACAAACTGTAATTTTACAACTATAATTTGTTCTAATCGAAACAATTGGTAACAGCTATAATAGTTTTATGAAAATCTATTTACAATGAATTGTTTATCCTTAATTCAATAACAAAATAATTGATGATTTCTTTTCAGCCAACAAACATAATATATTATTATACTTAAATTATCTTATCAAAACAAATCCGAAATTAGTTTTAAGTATCTCTTTATGCCCCACCTCCAAATATGTTAACGACAAAAAAAATCGTTTATATCATAAATTTTATCATTATATCAATTTTATTATTACATTATAAATTTATATTATACGAACAGTCCTCCGATCAGAATCTTTCTTTGTATACTATGATATCATATAATTGAATTCAAATTTAAAACACTCATAGTAGTGACTCCCTCAGATATTCGACGTATGCTATATAATTTATCATTGAATTCAAATTTTATACATTTTTACAAATCATAATTAATAATTATCTATGATCCATGACAAATGACAATGTAGTTCCTATAGTATTTATACAAGTTATATGATATTGAAGTTACTGATATTCTACTTGAAAATATAATATAATGAAAGAATAACAACAAAATATTTAAAATAGAAGCAGTTTTTATAGTACAAAGATGGATTTAAAATTATTTATATTTAATAGTGTTTATTATAGAGTAGCACAAGGTAAAAACAATAATATAAAAGTGATTAAAGCAGTAATTAAATTTAACGTTTACTAAAAAATACGTGAAAAGGCCAGTACTTATCATTAAAATTCAAATTTACAAAAATTGTAAAAATCGGGTATTGCATCCACCGCAGTATATTTATTATACTCTTTGGAAAAATAATAAGTCCGTTACAAAACTCATATTGCATTTTGTCCGTTGCCCAGGAGATAATATTCGCCGTGATGTTCATAATACGTTGATCCGATTGAATTATTATACTACAGTATAGTTTTTAGTTTATATGTTATATCAATCAATTTTTCGTTCAAAAAGGTTTATTTTTATTTCACTTTATATAATAATAAGTAATAGCTTAATAATTTGTATATCTTATTTTATTTTCACAAACGCAATTTTATAATACGTGTATTGTTAAAAATGTTCAAACGACTTTATGGACGGAGTTAAGCGTAAAAACGGTAGTATATAGTATATATTATTATTTGATTTTTTTTTTTATATTTGACTCGACACTGTCGCGTAAATAGCTAATTCAGTGTTGTGTTGTGTACATGTGTGGATAAGTAAAATCAGTACTGTAGAGCGCGTGTACAGAGAAACAACTATCAAGTTCGGATGTTTAAATTTAACCACAGGAAACAAATTATTTTGTTTTATTATTGTTGTAGTTTTAAATAGTAGTGTTTATAATCAATGGTTTATACTTCTAAACACCCATTTGCTAAGTAAACCCCGTGAAATAAACTATAGAACACGTTTCTAATTTAGTAATGTGACAAATTAATTTTCTAATGTAATGAATCGTCGAGATCAACTGATGTAGATTATTCATTTATTTCCATAAATAAAAAATTATTATTGTTATTTGTATCGTCAATTTTTCCGAATTATTTGGAATCGGTATAGACTAGATTTTCTTCTTTTTCCACAGATGTAGTTTTGATAGGTACGTTTTTTTAAGCATCTACTGTGATAAACTCATTGTAATCGGGTTCACTACTAACATTTTTAACTCTACAATGCCAAATTATTATTATTATGCACTTATTGGTTAGCCACTTTTCTCCACTTGTAATCGTTCCTATACGGTATCAATATAATAATAGGTACTCAAACATTTAGTTTGGTCTCAGTAGAGACAAAATACTTAATAAATCAAATACAATATACAACTCAACATTTATCAATGCAAATTAATTATTTATAAAAAAAATTAACATACATTGTTTTAAATGTTATAACTGTAAACGGCGATTAGATATGGCGAATTTATTTAGTATTTCTTTATTTTTAAGAGTTAAGACTACAAAAAATTGCTCTAGTCTGTAGTCTAGAATTCTGGACCTGGACGCGCCCCTAAACATTCACGCTCATGATATTATAATATTGTATCACGTTCGCGCTCCACAAATCACAATAAATAGTTCAAACTGATCCCCACCACCGAATATCACTAGTGGTCCCGGAAAAATCCGCCACAGCTAACTTTTTATGCTGGGCATCCTGGTGGTATCCGCCAATTATCGTGGCACAACACTGAAAGACCTGTCAGTTAGCAATCCGTTGACCCCAAAAACCGCACAATTTTGATAAAATACAGGATAAAACCGCACACATGTAATAGGTTAAAACCACACAATTTTAAAAATTGTCGTATATAAAAACTATATTAGGTGTATACATATATTGTTAAAGTGACGTACTTACAAAGTCCAGAAAAAAGGTCTTAATATTTACATATTATAATAGTTATTCATTCGTTGTCAGTGACTCAGGGCCGCTGTATATTTATCGTGTTGTTTTCCGGGTTACCACAAAAAAAAAAATAATCCCATGATATAATGTACAATCTAACACAATAACACAGTAATAAGTTGTTGTTACTTGTTGTTGTTTATACCATTGATTATTTACATACCTATTCAGTGACTCATAGAATAGATTAAATCTTTTCCGCGTTTATACCTTATAGTCAATAATGTTTGTTTACAAAATTATAAATAGTGTATTGTTAATTATTATATTATATACCTAGTTACATTTTTCTATAGAAAGAAAATAATTCTATGAATGGGCATAAAAACAAACAATAATATAAAACACTGATAAAAAAGAGAATTATAATATGTATCATGATACGACATGTCATGTGAGTATTTTAGGAAGTAGTGTAATGTGTATAAAATATAAATCACCGTATCGCAAACTATTCCATATTATTTTTACTTTTTAGTCAACTATTTAATGTTTTTAAATAATTTTAAGCATTCCCGATAAAATCCCAGACTCAGTACTATTGGTTTTGTTACTCTTGTACTCTTGTATGATTATCACCATCGCTGCATTTGCCACGCCGTGCGAATGTACTGCTCGTAATTCGTAAATGCCTTCCGCCGGCCACGCTGCCTACACTAACGCGTTCATTCGGCAATCAGATTAAATGGCCAAATTAGATTGGTCAAGAGCCAAGACGAACTTCTCGTATTTACACAAATGAAATAGGAATAAAAATCATTAATAACTATTTGATTGCCTATATTAATATCGATCGGTTCGATGTTAAAACGGGTATTTATTTATTAAATAGTTGTAAATCTCTTAAATGTTAATTTTCTTCGTCGAGTCTGTTCACTTCTGTATAATACAACATTGAATAATTATCGTTATTGTTACATTTTCAATTCGAACGTAATATACAAAAATATGATCTAATCATTATCATATAATACAGAGTGGCGGAAAATGAAAGACCACATTTGAAATTGTCCCCACAATATTAGTTGTTGAGGTAGAGAGATAAAATAAATAACAAGTTGTTGCAAATTTAGGGAATTTTTATTGGATATAAGTGTGAAACAAAATGTCCGATTTCAAATGTCGTCTTTCATTCTCCGCCGCCTTGTATTATAAAACAACTGCCTTCTAGTGCCACCGATATTTTATCTAAAATACGATGTTTGATCTTCCCATTGAATTATAAAAATGAATCGGCGCAGTTGGCAGTGTTTGCACTGGCCAGTGGCATATTATGCTTGGTTTTCTTTTTTTAAGAGAGATTTACATTTTTTACTCTATTCTGAGATCACGTCTTAGCAAGAAAAATGTATTGTTATCAATCATCTTAACTTATATGAAAAATTAAAAACCAATTTTTCGTCGCCCCATCTTCATTTTCATTTTCTGTTCTCGCCACTCGATGTATATATTTTTATGTATAAAATACGCCGTGTTGCATTTATCCATTTTTCAATTGTTTATATTTATATACCAATATAATTATCTATTACATACATGTTATCCTGAGCCTTTGGCGGCCAATATTCGCTGCAAAATGCACGAGCTTTCCGGATCCGGACACAGCCGGACTCGGCATCCTGACCGTAACGAATAAAAACATTGCATACCTGGTATACCACTACTATTAATTATATTAATAATTAATGCTGGTACGTTTGACGTCAGAGTAAAATGGATCCCCTTACACAGCAGTTGAGCAGTGGTGCCGAACTCATCATTTTATGTGAAACGAAATCTAAAATGTTTGTATCATCCACACAATTTATATGACAAACCCATTTAAGAAGTGAAGCGGTCATCGTTTCGCATGACATATTAGTTCGACGCCACTGCGGTACAGCATGTGTAAACTTGCTCAATCGCTTTTTTCTTGATGACCAAATATTATATGCGTATTCATTCTGCAATAACGATAAATTATTACTATATTGTAATGTTGTCAAATGCTCGTATATTTATGAACGATTTAATGAATTTATAAATTCCAATGAAAAAACTGGAAAAAGTATTTCCTATCAGCAATTAATTTCTAGACTTTAAAGCTATACAATTCCAATATTAGGTTGTAGAGGACACGATGGCTACGATTCTACGGCAATAACGCCAATATGTCTTTTAAAATAATAGAAGTAAAATAATGTACGCGTTTATTCGAAAAATAACTTGGCTTTATACTCACAACTCACAGTAAACTTTGTTCACAACACACAGTGGAGTTGAATCAATAAAAAAAATATATCACTTCATTTAAAGGCTTGATTATATTTTGTATCTTAAAATATTATTGTGCATTGATCAAAGAAATTGTATTATACAAAAAAAAAGGAATATTATTAAATGTAGAAATGAACCTCCTCTCAGAATTAAAAAAAAAGACAGACAAAATATACGAAATAGTTGGCCTCAAAATGTGTATTTGAATCGTAGCTAGTAGTTAAAGAAATGCAAATAATACAAGACGAATAAAAAGAAAAAACTCATTAACAAATTTACTGAACCCAAAATTGTATTTAAAATTTAAATTATGTAATTTACTATATAATTGACTTTATTCCGTCAGATTTAGATTATCAATTTCAAACAATCAAAAATATACATTTTTGAGCCATTATTAAATGAATGGTAATGAATGATTAATAAAATAATTGATATCGTATAACAACTATTAATAGCTAAAATGTTCAAATAAATATAATAATAAATACATAATATAATAATAATAATCATTATGTATAATCGCATTATTCGGTTTGTCCGGCGCATTGTACAGACAATTTAACTACATTTATGCGTAGAGCAACAGATTAATGAAAATATAATATTAAACGTATATCATAATGTCCAATCGAAGTGTTTCAACATATATACTATCTGCAGCTGATTTAACTCGACACTCAGTGTTAGTATACAGTTAACCGAGAATATAATAATACATAGCCAACCGAATGAATATTTCTATAGTTTAAAGTCTTTTGATGAAGAATATCGTTTATAATATTTTTTTTTTTTTAAGATTTAAATCGTTTAAAAACTTTTTAGCATTTGTAAAAATAACTATTGAGTCATGAGTATATAGATAATACCATATTATAGGAAATTGCAACTTATTGCAACTCGCATGTATTATTATTGCAGGCAATAGTCAGGTAGGTATAAGGGTATAATAATATATATATCTATAAATATAAAGGTAATAACTTTTTGAATCATCTGAAAATCAGTATGGTCAATAAATTGTAGATAACGATGAGACATTGTGTTAATGAAATGGGAATTGTAGTCCGAGCATATGAATTTGACGAAAATTAGTTAAAATTTGAAGTAGTGTTTAACATTTTCGTTATATTTACAGTAACATTGATAACATAATTATTACTTCATGCTGTATGGCCTGTATGATAACATTTTGATCATAAGTTTGCGTAAATTTTGTTGTTTTGTTGGGCAAACAATAAACTACAAAAAAAGCATACAGAAATAAGTAAATAATAATAATAATAATAATAATGACCTATCTTTCATTCTTTTGTATCCCGGTCTTAAGCCTAATATCCTGTAATGGATTACATACACTATTGTTCATTTACTTCTCACACATTGACATAGACAAAATGTTCAATTAATATGAAATGCCTAAACACTAATCCTTAAAACATGGTATGCTTTTGAGCATAAGTTTGCGTAGATATTGATGTTTTGTTGGGCAAACCACTTACTACAAAGAAATAAAAATAAATAAAACATACAGAAATAAGTAAATAATAATAATAATAATGACATACCTCTCATTATTTTGTACCCCGGTCTTAGGCCACGCATTTTGTGAAAAGTCTCCTAATAACAACAAAAATATTTACATTCATCCCTATCATATACACGTATAGTATGTTTCGATATAAACTATAATAGAAAGTATAATATTATATACATTGCACACTATAACATGCATGCGTGTATTGCTTATATTTAAATCAAAGGCCCACGTGTTTGTATAGTATAAAAATTAATGTTTCAAAAATGAATTCATTATTATCTAATTTTACTTTGTGTTAATACAACTATGTTTTATAGTATTAAGTATGGTAAAAATAATGTAATTTCCTATACAAATTCACAGCATTAATATTATTATAATAATTGAATGTATTAATACTTACAAAATGTTCATTGCTGTTCTCTTCCATCTTTCTTTTATTATTTAGTGATATCAGGCTAAATTTCTCTACCGAAATGTCAACGAGATCCACCATATAATATAATTACGAATTTCAACGAATTGAATATATTAATACTTACAAAATGCTCTTTGGTATTCTCCTTAATTTTTCTTTTATTCTTCAGTGATATTTTCCTTTTATTACTTAATGACATCAGGCTAAACTTTTCCACTAAAAGGTCAACGGGACCACCTTCTTATAATATAATTACGAATTTCAATAATTTAAAGTGTGATAATAATAATAATAATTTAAAAGTTATAAGTTTATAATCAAAAAAGTAAATAAAAAGTAGAATAGGGTAAGCATAAACAAAAAAGGCATTTCTACTTAAGAGTAAATAACTAACATAAAAAAATGTAGATCTAAGAACGAGAAAACGTTGAATTAAAACATACGCGTATGGAGTACAGCATTATATGGTCGTGAAACATGGACGTTGTACAAAAAAGATGAAACCACTCTAGAAACTTTTGGAATGTGGTGTTGGTGTAAAATGGAGAAAATAAAATTATCGGAATTGAAGAAGAACGAAGAAGTATTAGATTTTGTCAAAGAGAAAAAAACATAACATATACGTTAAGACATAACGAAGAACTCCATAGCCTCATACTGGAAGGTATGATAGAAGAGAAACGCGGAAGAGGTAGGTCAAGAACGTGTTATGTAAGTCAAGTAATCAAATATGCAAGAGTCGATTCGTACAAAAAACTCAAAGACAAAGCACAAGACAGGGAACCAGGGAGAAAACATTTATTGTAGACCAATCTACGGATTGAATACTAAAAAAAAAAAGGTTTAAAATATTTATTTTTATTGCATATATTTTAATCATAGTAATATAATATGTACCCGAATTTTACAAGTACTCGTACGTTATATTAAGGTTACATTGAAAATCTCCAGTAACAGGAGCATTATTGGGAATTAAACTTATGAATTATACACAAGATAAATATTATTCTGGTATTTGGAGAATTTAATTTTTCGTATCACACTACAATATATTTATATTTTATACAATATTATTTGTATAATATTTATGTAAATAAAATATATGTAATACGTGTAAAACTATTAACACTCGGTATTGGTCACATCACTACACTAAAATAATACCTGGGATTATTAGGTATACATATAACATACAATAATGATATTATATTAAATCAATATATTTTTTTCTAATAACTATAGTATATTTTAATATATTGGCCTGCTTTGTTGTTAGCATACCTTACAAAAAGTTTAAATACATGTTTAAATACTCAGTGTCTTAGTGAACACAAAAATAATGACCGGTAAACTTCACTTAACTAATTTTAATTATAGGTAAAATACCTTACTTTAGTTCAATCCTTAAATATAATGTTATATGGCTTTATTAAAACAACTATTATTTTGATACATTATCGCAGCCCTTCGCCTGCTATATTACCGCCTAAGATATGGGTCGGCAACCTGCGGCTCTTTCGATCATAATAGTTGCGGCTCTCGAGGTCCATACGCAAAAACAATATTATTTTATTAGGTATCAAAAAAAAAAATATATATATATGTATATTATTTTACATTATATTTTTGTTGCTTTTAAGAATATGAAAAATAGCTGCATGGGCCATTGCAATCAATTGAAATTAAGTGTGTTCCAAACTTTCCAAATGCATGCAAAGCCAATGCTCCCATTGATGTCACTATATAAAACTATCTATTGTTGACTGTATTATTTATTATTATTCTTAAAATACTTGTTTGCGCCGCTCCGCTCCTACTTTGAATATCGCGGTTAGCAGCAACGACTCGTGTAATGATATGGACAGGAGGAGGGTGTAAAATATTAATATACAATAATACAATATAATTATAATAGAACAGAATATAAGGCCTTTTATAAACGGACGCCGTGCGCCAGTCATGATATATTATATAAGCGCCAAAATAGCGTACATATAACAATAATAATGATGACAATAATAATAAGCGGGCCCGTATTACTCGTAATAATAATAATAATAATAAATCAAAACATATTCGTTTATATACAATCGTTGATACAACATACATAATAATAACAATAATAAAAGAAAAAAAGTTATAACCTGTACTGATACTCGGCAAGACCACGCTGGAATCCGGGCTGGTAAGGCGACAGCCTTTTGACGTATGGCACTATGGCACGTATATATTTATACAACTATAATGTCACAATAACTTAAATGTTAAGCGACGGAGTGTGACGCACACGTCAGGCCCCGACTGTCTCGGAATTTACGACGATGGTCGCGTACACAACGGTAAGAAAAAAAATTGTATAAATTACCAAAATCAGGTCGGTCGACCACGCGGTCAACGAAAAAACACTGGGTAAACGGGCGAGCAAATTGGACACGCCAGGTTCGGCCGTTGGCAAAATACAACCTTGCGATGACCAGACGAAAGTTGCAGTGGACATCGGCCGGCCGAGAGTGCGCAGAGGGGAGATGACCTGTCGCGGACATTCCACACCGATCGCGTGAGACTTGTAAAGCCATTGGCGATGTAGACGATTCGGCGGGAAGTCAGCCGCGTTCGAACAACTTGAATATGCTTTGTGCTAAAAGCCTAAAAATATTTTTATGTTTTTACACGAATAAATATTGTTTCGTGTACGAATTCGTTTATTTATATCAAAAATCAATTATATATAAGCAAATACTAAAATATTGAAACAAGATTTTTTTGTGGCTCTTTAAAAACTGGAAAATTATGTAAATTGTAACTTTTGGCTATACCGTCTCAAAAGGTTGCCGACCGCGGTCCTAAGTGATGATCGCGCGCGATAGTGGTAGAAAATCTTTTATAATAAAATGTATTCAAAATTCATATATTTGAAGAAGGGGGCTTGAGATGGCCCAGAGAGGGCTAAGTCCTCCGCCTTTACCCCAATTGCCCTTTATTTCGCCCGTTCCCGTGGTCCGTACCTATTTCATTATAATAAATCGTTTACGAGTGAAGACAATATTATAATATTACACGAATACTAATACAGCGCATCAAATCATGATGGTTAGAGGTTACCAAGGTGATGCGTGCGCTATTTTATTATTATTATTGTAGCACCGTATGTAGTAACATCAAGCAGAGGAAGATGCGGGCAGGTGTGTACGACATTATTATATCGATAAGGCCGGATTCTAGTTTCTAGCAAAGGTCGATATATGTGTAATATAAAATAAACGTTCGTGGTGGTAATATAATTACCTATATCTGTATATTAAATATACGCACATAGCACATATACGTACATATAAATATATATAATACGACGTACCTACGCGATTTAACAATGGATACCACGAGTGGCGGTGTGGACGACAAAACGAAAGAAAAAGAAGACAACGAACGCCGTACAATGAGGTATTATACGAGGCTTTACATGGTAGATACAACAAATATAATAAATGATAAATATTGTAACTTGTATTCTTAATTTTTATCGTCATTTGAGATTTGACATTATAAGACTAGTACTGAATTTATCAATTTTCTTTTCACCGCAAACATTCCCACTCCTTTTGACTGGCCGTTTTACTACATATAATTACATATTTTGTACATTAGGTATACCCGTTTATTTACATGAACGTTTATTATATTATTTTCATTTTTCTGTCTTTGCTATATCGTAGACCAAAATTGAAATACTCGCTATCATACTGCCCGTCCATGTCTCGGCCGTTGGACTTCAGCGTCAAAGGTCCCGTGCCGATTTACATACACAAAAAACAAAAAGTGCTCACTGGTTGCTCATACATCGAACTAAAGTTGCAAAAACACTCCAAGGTGAGTATCGTTCATTTTTATCGTTTATCAATATTTGGCTATTTATAGCCGTTTTGTAATAATTTTTAAATATGCCTGCATCATTATATTATAATATATTAATATAACATTTAAATTTTAATATTTTGACGAGATTAACGGACCGCGCAGTCAGTGGAGTAGCCCGAGTAGGTTTAAAGGTTAGGATTAAATACTTGCCACTTCGTTTTTATTAATTTATAAATATTTTTAAAACAATAATGTATTCAGCTGTGTAGTGACTAATGAATAATAAAAAGACTCGATATTTCAGTTTAGAAATCAAAAATTATTAGTTTGCGGAAGGTAGCATACTTACAAGGCTACAAGTAAAATAAAGAAGAAGAATATTTTATACCTATGAGTGTATTTGTAGCTCTATAATATAGGTATTAGGTATATTTATTATTTTATTATATTCTGCATAATCTTTGCATAGGTAACGAATAAGCGCCTTAAGCCCTAAACAACAGTTTGAAATGTCTGAAGTTTAAATTAACTTTAATTTATATGAGTACAAGGTACCAACCGTGGATAATAGGTATGACACCAAGGGATGGAAATTATAGAGTTGTGAAAAAATTCCTAAAATTATATTAAAAGACAATTAAATTATTACAAAATGTAAAATGTATTTTTTATTTAAATCAAGTACAGGTTTTGCAATATAAAAATATTTCGTTTTTAATAATACCTATCCATAACAATAATATTATGCGATATCCAAGTTTTTATTCAATATATTTTGAATTTTAATTAAAAAATGTATTATTCAATATTCTTCAAGATTAAAATATAAGGGAGCGGTCATCTGTTTGTGGTACTAAAGTGGGAGAGAGGTAGAGTGTATATAAGGGTGAAAACCACTGGTAGTCTGCAGTAGGTTATAAATAAACCTTTGTTTGTTATAAATAAATAAACTGTTATAAAATATATAAGAAAATATTTCTTTACGCTACATTTCTGAGATATCTTGACGCCATATGGTTTATAACTTTATAAGCATCTACCACCTGTGATCTACATAAACCAATAAACCTAGCTATAGTATATATATATAAATTATATATGTTACCGGCAAAGTGTTAAATATAGGCATTCTATAAATGTCCTAGGCATTCTATAGAATTCCTTGAACTATTTGGCAATGTATTAAATTTGAATGTTATGTTATATTATGGCTAGGAAATCTATACATTTCCTAGGATTTCTATAGAACGCTGATACTATGTATGTTAGGTAATATATTAAATCAAAATATTTTTATTATTATTTATTTTTAATTATTTATTGCAGCATATAATTGATGCATGACATTTCGAACTACATAAAATATTATTTTTTAGATTGATATTTTGTTTTGCATGTGCATTTTATAAAACCTTTTCCAGTTGCTGTAGATTGTTGAGTTGCAATTGTGCGTAAAGCAAATATATTTTCTCTTGGAACTTCTTCAATCCTTATTACATTTTGTGATTAATGATTTTTGATTTCTTTTTTAACTACAATAAGAACAACTTATGAGAAACCTTTTGTTAAATTTTCAAGTTTTTTTGAGAGCCAAAAATAATTTTATCAACATTTCAAAAAAAAGAACACTTAGAAAAATCGAAAATTTAAATTGTCTATAAATAGTTTAAAAAAGCCAAAATATTTTAAAAATGTAATTGTGTATAGACAACGCTAATAATATATACTTTTTCTGTTTAAGGTTAGGTAGTACATAGATTACCTAGGATTTCTGTATAATACTGGATTCAACACATTATTGGTAACATATATACTATATGTATTATCTTTTTGACCTTAGGTGGGTGAAATAACGTTTAGAAACTATTACACGGCTAGCGTGAGCGTGCTACTGTTGAGATCGAATACTCTGCAAGGTCCGCCGATGGGATCGAGGAACTGGGAGGTGGGTATCAAGAACCGAACTCTGATGAACCAGCCACACTGCGAAAACGGCGCACAAGACTATTTCTCGCTGTGTTTCACCGAGGTACGGTAAAAAAAGATATAGAGTTGTATGATCGAGTGATGAAAGTCAAGAAACTTGACAAATCGAATTTTTTTATTGAAACTCATAAGACCCAACGTATTATTAAAGTCTCATTAACAGGGGTGGTTGTAAGATAAACACTATTAGGAGGTGCGGGGTGTGGTTTGTCGACAAACATTAACCACGATAAAAAAACCTTGAAAATGTAATGCAAGGTTTTTCATAAATTATTTATTTATAAATTATAAAATAGTGATAGTATATAGTCGCAATATTTTTTAATTTAATTAAAAGTATTAAATATTTGATTTTTAAAGCTAATAAAGATAGAAAATATACAGTGAAGTTCCTCATTAGTAGTTCAAATTTGGTAGAAAAATTTGATATTCAAACAAAAAATGATTTAAGTTACTTTATTATAATTCAAAAATATTGTTCGCGGAGATTTGAAAGTTTTAGTAACTAGTAAGTATATACATATTATATTTTTATTTACACAATGAAATTTTCAATTTACTATATAGATTACATTAATTTTATAATACCTATTACTTATATTAAAAATGCAAAATAAAAGTTACATTTTTTAATTCCTCGATGTATGAAATTAACTTTGTGCTTGGAGATCAATGTTTTCGGATATTCGGAAAAAAAATGCAATTTGCATTTAAATCCATTCTAATACTAGAATAAATTACAGATAATTAGTTGTAATGTGTTTCCATAATAGGCTAACTGATAGTTTCCATTCAGAATTGTTTTTCGTATGCAATTATTTAACATTGAATTCAAATTTGCACATCCGCGATTCATAACAGTTACTTACCGACGGATTAAAGTCGACTCCTATTGTACAGCAAAGATAGGTTACTTACTTTCATCTTTTTTTTAAATTCATGTATAATGCACATATCATATATAGGCGTGGAATAACGTTTCAAAGCTTAAAATCATACTTAGACAACCGTCGCCTATGTGCAAGACATTCCATTTAGAAGAAATCAAGTTGTATGCCGATGTGCCTCGATTCGGCAGACCCTTTTTTGAAGTGAGCTATTATCACCAGAGTATAAGAATCTAATTTACACTTTGAGAAATTGAATATTTATTTAATTTGTTTACCAAGCAAAAACTACCACCTTATCTGATTCATAACACTACAACGGCCATTTCATGGAGACCTAGTACAAGGACCAGCAATGAAATGCAATTTGTACATAGGTCAGACACGAATAACAAGGTATGTACCAAATATATGACATTAAATAAATCGATTTTTAAATAATATTTACTTTGATTTATGTTATGTTCAAGACTCAAAGTCTTGGTTATGTAGTTGAACAAGTGCCAAACAATTATGACAGTTCAAAAATAACGTAAGTTAAGAACCTTAAAAAAGGTTCATGTCATCTAACAAAATAACCATGAATACATTATTTTAACACAAGAACAACAATCATAAAAACTTACTCTTTTTATTTTATTGCAAAAGTATTATTATAACATAATAATAATGATGATTGTACATTTTAATTATTACAGAAAAATATATATATATATATTTAAACTTATATATTATAATAAGAATTGCTATGATAAATGACTAAATTATTATAAGTAAAAAGAATTGTAAAATAATAAATTACGATCTTATATCATCTTTAAAATATAGCTCTATTTTAGATACAAGACATAAGAATTTTTATTTAACACCTCAAATAAATTGAAGAGTACTTTCTTATTATTTTACTTTTTTTGTAATAATTAAATACACAAAAAAAAATAATACACAAGAATAGATTAAAAAAATCATTGATTTTTATGGCTCTTCAAATACATTTTTGAGATTGAAAATCCCTCAGACTTGCTATTAAATTCGTCAATAATTTAATAAAAATTGCTTACACGATCATCAAATGAGCTTTAAGATGTATCACAGGTTTATCACTTAACAAAAAAAAAGTTCTGTTGTATTTTGTTATAATTTAAAAAATTTAAATTTTAACATTGTAACAGTTAATAAGAAAAAGATTGCATTTTAAATAACAGATATGTATAAATCTTGAATTTTATTAGATTAACTAATTTAATTAATAATGATGGATTGAAGTGTGGAACTCAAGATTACTGTATTTAATTCAACTGTAGAACCAATGTAGAAAACAATTTTTTTCATTAATCTATTATGGACACAATAAACTGTTAGAATAAAAAAATATATATAGACAATACATGGGTCTTTTAAAACTTTCAATAATTCAATATATTTATATTTGTTTAAGTATTTCTATTTTGAAAACTATGGTCAATTTCTATAATTCATAGTAAACTTTATCTGGTATTCGGTTAATACTGATAAAATAATACTCTTGTAACCGTAAGTACGTCGAGAAATTAAAGCACGAGTTGAAATATAGTTAAAAAAATATCTTATATACACATACAAAAACAACATTATGAGGACTGAAAAAAATATATGATTAAAAACTGGTTTATGATGTTGAATATGTCTGACGTCCAGCCAACTCTAATAAGTATCTATCAGGGTGATCTAACCATTCTTTAGATGTCATTTTTAATTTTCGGTTCTTCTCAGCTTCTTTTATTTGCCAGTTCTTTATATCCAATTGTACTTCTCTAAAATATAAAATAAACATTATAACTAGTATTAGTGAATGTGTATTTAATTTTATATTTAAGAAATTTATAAGTCCCTAAGTAGAAAATTATAAAATACAACAAGTATAAAAATTTGTAACAAATACCTATTTTTTGGTGAACCACAACCCCATACTTCAACACTTTCTAATTTGTATGGTATGCCACAGTGAGTAACATGTTGAAACGAGTCATCAACTTCAATTGATGGTTTTCTAGGGTCGTTACCAGCTCTAATGCCCTTTGGATATCCACGTATTGATGTGTTCAAATACATAGATTTTGGGCCACCTTTAATGAAATTGGTTGGTATTAAAAAGAATTTTTACTCTTAAGTTATCATGATAACTTACGGTTGATTACTTTATAATGGGGTAATAATTGCAAAATAATGGTGTCATCTCCACCCCAGTACTGGTGTGACTCCCGCCATTCAGATGTACCTCCCATGCAAAATAAGACCCCTTCATCACCTCGCAAGAATGTTAACGTTGGCCCTCGATAACTTAGTACATGATGTAAAAACCTATAGAAAAAAAGAAGAAAAACACAAGATTATATTCCTAAATTATTAATTAAGAGCCGCACACTAACGTTTTCTTTTAACGTTGTATGTAAAGCACAATGTAAAGACATATACATTTCAAAACAGGAATAAAGTATTCATAATAGTTTACTTGGAAATAATTACCTATTACTTCCGATACCGTGTTGATTGCTGTTGTACAATAGGGTCCAATGTGATGGACAAGAAAAGTCCAACTGTAATAGAAATATAAAACATAAAAGCTCGGATGCTTTCAGCTTGTTTTCTATTACCAATTTAATAACAATTACCCATTATTGCCTAAGCCCTAGCTACTAATTACACATACTTGATTCAATTTGTTATTCCTATTTTACATTAGTTATATCGTTAATGAAGATTGATAATAAGTACTTTAGGCGGTGATCATATATATAGTTTATTCACTCTCATTAAATGTCTATTTTATAGTACCTATTGACTACAGTCTACAACTCGCATTTCATATTTCTACAATGTCAATTTAAAAAAAACACACATTAAACAATTATTCATTGGCCGTTTTAAATTTTTGTTATTTTTTTCCACGCTCAATTAGCACCATTTGATCTTGAATTATACTGTACAAATGCATTCATAAGACGTGTTATAATTCAATATTGAATGATATCATTCATTATCAAAAAGTTATTTTTAACCACTACATGATATAATATTATTTAGTGTATGACGAAATCGGAATGAAATGTAAACAACTACTGTCTACAGGTATCTTCCAAATTGTAATCTACTCACGGAACATTTTTCAATTAATACATGCGTATCAGATAAAAATTACTTAAGTCGCCTTGAAATAATTAAATATGCTGATTCACGTGTACGGTGTACAGTGTATATATTTACTTCGTAGTAACTCCTAACACAATAGAATATAATATGAATGACCTACATTGGGCAAAATACGTTTTTATTATTTGTTTCTTTTGTTTGTTTATAAAACTACGATGTTCCTCCACTTCTCACTTCCCATCATCGGTAGTCGGCACCACCGTAATAAATCGATCAAAAAAGTACCAAACATTATTATTTATTTTATAATAATATATACGAATATTTAATTGGCAAACCAACACAATTTTTTAACCATATTACCATACTCTCTTTGTCTAATTTATTACATTTTTACTTTTAATATTATTTCCAATCATAAAATAGTGAAAATACGTAGCGTCTATTGAGGTTCAACAATAAAAATAAAATAAACAAAACAAAATAGTACGACAATAATAATTGCGAAAAACATAATGAAAAATACCTATTAATTTACAAGCTTTACATTAGGTAGGTATGTACATTTAAAAATAGTCGTAACCAAATTATGTTGTTTTGTACGCACGTGCGTGTTTTGTTAAAATTAATCTATTTATAAATTAAAAGATCGGTGCAAAGTATTTAAGTACAACTCTTCGAACGAAATTACAGTTATTGTACCATTGATACAAGTGCCAAAATAAATTCAAATTGAAAATTGGAAATAATCAAATACAAATTCTTTTAAAAACTCGCATATTTCAAGACATATATTATGAAGTTTTTTAAATATAGTGAGAATAACGTATGGTTTAACATTTCTGCGTAACTATTGTTTCAATTTTTGTAATTATATTAAAATATATGTAAAAAAAAAATCAGGCAGATAAAGACTATGTAGTACAGGTAGTTTTGGGTATGAACATTGGTGTAGGATAGCGATATTATGAATTTTATTGTAACAATGTAATATTTAAGTATGTACTATGTAGGTAATACAATTTAATGTATTATATTAATAAAATAAAATAAATTTCGCAATCGTCGAGCCTGTACAGGTATTCATAGATATTCACAAATATAAGCAACAGGCAACAGCCATGTTTTGTTTAAGATTAAAATTATTGACGATAATGAAACATACTACAGTTTTTCTACTAAAAACTGGCTCGTACCTATTATTTTAACACGGTGATTTGAAACTTTAAATAACAAAAAATAATCAATATTTAAACGTTATTTAATAAATGTATCCAATTTGCTAAAACAGTTTTTATACTAAAAAGTATGTTTTATCGCTGACTGGAGTATTAACTATAATAATCATTAAGTTACTATAATAATTTAATTTAGTTGTGATTTATGTTTATTTATATTGGCTACTTTTTAACTGTGAAAATGTCTCTATTCTACATTTTTACTTATATATTATTCAACTATGAATCTACATAATTTAATAAATAAATTGAAAATAATGATTGGAAAATCATTTATGTATGGTATATACATTTTACTTATCAAGGACAATCGACATTGACCTTAACGGCTCAATAGTATCATGGTCACATTTATAACTGGCTTATATTATGTTTCTTTATTTGAAAGATATATAAAATGTTAAAATAATTATTTACGGTTGGTTTTTTTGTACACATATAATTTTAAAAAAAATGATTGTCTACAAGTATAACTAAGTCCTAGAATTAAGACAAAAATAATTGCGTATTATTACGAAATAGGATTAATAAATAATTCACGGGACACACTAATATCTTAGAATCATAGTATTTAGGGGTAAATTGAAAAATTTGAAAGTTTTGGAAACAATAAGTAGATACCATATTAATATATAATAATATACAGACAACATTAAATGTATGCCAAACCCGAATATTGCGTCGATTTTTTTCAACATACATAAAACATACTATACATACTTAGCAATTCTGCACTCAGTAGAACTAATTTTGAATTGTTAGCTTATAAGAATAAATTTACCTACCTATTATAAATCCTAAAGGTAAGAATACTATTTATACTTGTACGTTAGTTTTTTTACGATATTTGATTTCTTAAGCGAGTAATGAGTATGTACAATTTTACAATACAAAGAAGATTACAATTTGTTTGAAAATTAAAAAAAACAAGTGAATAAAATAAATACAGATATTCCTTACCTATAAGCTTCGTAAGAAGTCCATGCAAATTCACTCTAATGATCTAGTATTTAAAACTATCAACACAAAATTGGTGTTGCTGAATGCAAATTTGATATTGTACATTTGAGAATATATCACAAAATGTTAAGTATATAGTTTTTACTGTCTATGAATTATTTTCAAAATCCATAGGTATCAGACAAATATTTTACAATTATTAAGAAAATATTAAAATTGTGCATGATAAATTAAGATTGAAATAAATAGTATATTATGTTAAAATAGAGAAGTCAATTGACATGTTGTTTATTACAAACGAAATATTTTTAATGTATCAAGATAATTATTGTTTTTTTTTTAACATTGTTACACACATATTATTTTGTTGTTTTAGTATATTTTTTTACACATTCAAATTTAAGTTATTTATCAATTAATTCCTATTTATGATTGATGATTTTATAAACAAATGTAAATTAAGCTATATAATAATAATAATAATAATAATAATAAATTGTGGCATCAATAAAATTGTGTATATTTTTAAAATCTTGTTGAAAAGCTTGAGGGATCTCTGTATTAAATTTAATCCTTAATAATTAAAATTAAAAAAATTATGAATTAATGTGATTTTGACCTCGTCAACATTAGTAACTAAAACACAACTTATGAAGAACCTTTGATCAAGCTTCATTTTTTTTTAAATAAAACAACATAAATTGAAATATAAAAAAAGAAGACAATTTTAATATTTGAATTATATTAACCCGATTAATTTGAAAAGTACCAGGAATTTTTACTACTTTCAATTTACTTCCCTTGAAGTACTACTTGAAGTATGAAGCATTTATAATGCTCTAAAAAATTATGACTAACAAAAATAATTAAAAATTAAAAAAAAAAACCAGATCATTGTAAAATCATTTCATTTATCACTCATTTGCTCAGAATCTAAAATAGATGGATACAAATTTTTACCACTAAATAAAATTAATTATCATGTCAAAGTTTCTTTTTGAAATTCAATTTTATTTTAAATAATATATATATAAATATTAAAACAAATGACAAAGATGTTAGATTTTTACGTAAGAAATAAGAATAATGTTTATAGATTAAAAAATTATAAAATCTGTAAAAGTGATAATGTAATTAATTTGACTAAGAAATTTTATTGATATAATTTAAAATCGAACAAAAAATTATGTGATATCTACCCTAAAATATATGAAAAATTAATTTACCATTCAACAAAATAGTTATGGTCATAAACACATAGTACACAAATTGTCTTTTCACTCTAAATATTGTTAAATAAAGATTAAGTAAATCAATTTACACTTGTATAATATTATTTCTTTGCGATTTGTATTAACAGTGTAAGCCGAACAGTCAAATTAGTAATGAAGGCAAAATAATTAAATTAGTTTCTTCAAACTTAAACAGTTATTAAAACTGGTTTTAAAAGTAGAGTTGCCAACTATTAGTAACTTTGTTTGAGTATTAAATTGTATATATCATTTCAGATTAAATATTCAACTAGTAAATACTACTTTCACACAATTCACAAAATATTTATACTTCCAAAAGAAAAAGTTTATTTAAATGAGAACTTGAGAGATTAAAAAACTCCTTAAACAAACAAAAAGATAAACAGCTTGAGAAATGGGTTTTTAATAACATAATATTAATGAATTTATATTTGTATATAAAATAACTCCTTTACAATGTTTAATTGTCTAATGTGGTTGAAT
This sequence comes from Rhopalosiphum maidis, assembly GCF_003676215.2. Classification (NCBI taxonomy): domain Eukaryota; kingdom Metazoa; phylum Arthropoda; class Insecta; order Hemiptera; family Aphididae; genus Rhopalosiphum; species Rhopalosiphum maidis. The sequence continues at coordinate 49,782,834 of NC_040878.1, forward strand.
ACACAATTTTACAAAGGAAATTTTACTATTTGAAGATTATATTAGAAATGTACTGTAACCTATAATATATTATACCTATTTTAATAAAATTGTTGTGTTCCAGTAAAATTATTTAAAACAGATCAATAATAAATGATTAATTTAATTTGAACTAATATTTAAATTTATTTGAGTTGTATAATATTTATTGAATGACAATGAAACTCACATTTTATAGTAAATAAAAAGAAATCTAAAATCTAAAATATTAAATATGAATGTAGAGTATGTGTGGAATTATGGCAAGGCAAAGTAATGGTTAAATTTAATATTATGAATAAAATAATTTAGTACTATTAATATTTATTTATGTTTTATTATAACTTAATGTTTAAAAAATGAATACTTTAATAAAGATGAAAAATCTCAGAGAATGTACTTTTTATATGTATCATTAACTTTGAATCAAGAAAATAGTCCCCTCTAGAAAAAGGTTTATAATATGTTAATCAAAAACTTACAAATTTTGATAAGAAGTTTTGAGTGTTGAAACAATTTGGTGTTGGTTTGGAATGCAAAATTGGTTGAGTATATAATGCTGGTAATGTTGTAGATAATATCCACACTTGAGACAATGGCAATAATGGATTCTTTTCGGCTTTGAACAAGTTTTCTTGTTCCAAAACTGGAGTTGTCAATTCGAGATCCTGTAATAAAAAAAGAGTCAATTAATATTTAATTAAATCACAAACAATTCAGTAAATTTTACTCACATTAGGTTCGTTTTCCTAATGAGGTAATAACAAAATAGAATCATATTCAAAATTATTAAATTGTTTTCCCTTTATAAAAATAAATCATAGTTATTTAAAGATGAATATATATACTTACATTAGGTTTGGAATATGGGCACTTTTCAATAACGGATCTGTAACCGGTGGACAAGATGTGAACAATATATCGATGGAGTAAGACAATTAACCGTGGGCAATGTTGAAGTATCCAATTGGTCAAGTAACCCACTTTTAGTGTTAATTTTTTATGAAACTAAAAATTAACTTTAATTAACATGCATAAAATTAAATAAAGCAATTAAACTCACTGCAGAATCAACAACAGCTTGAACAGTCTTAAATATATAACGACACGACTGAGGGCCTTCAGGATAATGATCCATCGCTAGTTTATAAACAGCTATGAGTAGATCTCGAAATTGGTCTTGATCAATTTCTTCTTTTCCATCAGCATACATCTAACAATTAGTAATAGTAAATAAAAGAATATTCTTTGTACATCAAGAAAAGTGTATAAGAATTTAAACCATAAAAAATTTGAAACCAATATTATTTTACTTTCAACATTATTCTAAGCAATAATTATAATTTTCAGTTTGAAAAAAAAAAATGAAAGAGAACTGCAATAATAATAAATATGACCTTTTTTGCTAAATAGTTTAATTTTAAATCAAATTATATATATATGTGTGTGTGTGTGTCATATATCATACTGACACGAAAATATTATGCTTTTAACTCCTTTCCCAGGCCCCCTCAAAAACTTAACTGCTTTATCAAATAAAATATTTTTTATGAGTTATTATAAAACAAATTAAAATAAAAGTTTATAATTATTTTATTATGCTATAAATAAAGAAGTATTCATCAAATTACAAATATAGTAAATATTTATAAATTATATTTTTGTATGTAAACTTATACATGTTCATAATTGTATGAATTAAAATTTGTTACTAATTTAGTATTATGGTACTGAGCCTAATCACTGAGATAGTTGGACACATAACACAGCTGTTATAACTTCATCATTACTATCATTTCATATATGTTTAAAATTCAAGGACAATAGTGTATGCCTAGTTATTCTATTATTCACACTAACAACTATTTAATTATCAATTAAAACTACTGCATACCATACTATATAGGTTATTATTTCCATACTTCTTATGAAAAGTATTACAATTTGTTACCATTGACTATAGAAAATAAATTATATTAAAACAAAACAACTGAAATGCCCATGTATAACCTCATTTAGAAGGCAAAATTTGTATTACTAAATGTTCTTTTTACAGTAGATTACAAGATTTAAATTTATATTATGTTCTACAGAATTTATAATGAAAAAAAGCGGCACTCAAATTAATTAGAATCCATAAAACCTCTTAAATCTTAACATCCAAAACCTATCATATATTTTTGCTATAAAAGTGTTATGTGATAAATTTTTTATGCAGTTAATTCTATTCTGTATTTGATATTTAAATTATTATAGAATTTGCTATCATTTTAAGTGAAATAAACTGTTTTTGGTCTAGACAACTATCTATTTAAATTCTAAATGGACATTTCGCAATATTTATAATGATAACTGATCATAACAACATGTAATAAACATATAATTATATTTATACTTATAGCTATGAAAGATTTTATAAGATAATATATTCAATTGTTATTTGTCACTATTATGTACTCATGTACACTATCATTAAAGAGTTTGCACATTTATGTATAGATAAATAAATAAAAATTAAATATTGTCATTAAATTGCCTAACTATTATTAAGAGAAATAATATTATCCTAGGCATTTACATTCAATAATTTAATAGTTTGATTAATTGATATATAATTATATATTATATCGTATTTACATATTAATATAATCTATAATTTGTTAAATTTAAATTGAGTTAAAAGTATATAATTAGAATGAAAAAAAAATAATAGAATGCTACATTTAGGTATATACTTTAAATAAAATAAAGGAATATTCTTAAGTAAATATTTCTATGAATTATGTTGTTTTTTTTAATTTAGAAGTACCTATGATTAAATTTGAAAAGAAAAATAATTATGCAAGAATTGTTTTAATGATATGATGAAGTTATATTATTGAATTACTTTTTTAAAACCACGGATATCATTTACACATAATATTATGTATCAATTTACAAAAAAATATTAATCATTAAGTTATATTGTATAATTTTAAATTTATAAACAAAACCGTCACTGTTGACAGAATATCTAGTATTAGAAATTACATAGATATTATTCATCTTTGAATATCAATAGCATCTAGATAAATTCATATAGTTTCCTACAATTATTAAAACAAACACATTTTCAACTAATTATTAGATAATATAGATAAAAAATGTTATTATCAAAATATTTATTGAATGAATAAATTTAAATACATTGGACTATGTAAGCTATAAAGTAATTGGCCAACTTAACAATTATATAATGACTGATTAATAGTTTTTTAATCAGAACATAGGACCTCTATAAACTATTAAACAATAAACATTCCATATTTTAATCTTATATAATTTAAGACCAAAGTCCAAATATATCTTTATAAATAATTTAAGATGTATAAAGTATATAGATTTATCTGTTAATAAAAATTGATAACACACTACAATTTATTATATAGGTATATTTTATATAGCTGTTGCATTAAATACTACAATCAATGAAAAAAAAATGTGCACTGTAAACTATGAATATATAATTATTATATATATATATTACAATACTTTAAAACATACCAAATAAATTTAATTTTAAATAACAAAATCTCCCTGTTATTAAACTAACTGTATTAAGGGAATGTCAGCAGCGCACGCACTATTTGTTTTCTCTTCTTAGCATTAAATAATTAATTTTTTTTAAACCAATTTAGATGCAATATTCTTTTATTAATAGTTATATTTTAATGCCATAACAAATTGCACATATATGTTTAGCTATTGAGGATCAAATTACTAATATTTTATGAAGTACCTACCAATAAATATTATGATATTTTAAAGCATAAAAAATATATCTTTAATCAACATATTCTTGTATAAATTAAATCACTAAATTATATGAGATATTTATAAATATATTGGCGTGTTTCGTAACCATAAGACACAATATTTTCTATGAATACTTTATAAAATTAAAATTTAAGACTATGAGTTTATGCATTATACATTAAGAGGATGTAGTACCTGCATGTGTTCTCTCCGTCTTACACACATGCGACACATAGCAAATTATCATTCAACATTTTCAATATAGTGCTGTTAGTTTTAATATTAGAGTAAACTGACCTATTATAAAATCTAAAGGTAAGATAATTATCCAGTAGCCTTTTATTGACATTATTATTTTTAAGTAAGTTATGATAATTTTTATATGTACAGTTTCAAAAAGATCATAACACATGCAGGTTGTACTTCCCCTTAAGACGATGCCATACCCACATGTGTTGTCTATGTCTCACTAACGTACATCATAACAAATTTTCGTTCAGCAGAATACATTTAGTGACATTAGCTTTGATATTAGACTAAATTTACTTATTATGAAATTTAAAGCTAAGAATATTACCTAGACAATGACATATAGCTTTAATGATACTATTATTTTAAAGTGAGTTGCAGCTATGTAAAATATAACGACTTTAAAATATTCATAACTCAATTTAAAATAATATCAATAAAATCATGTCATTGTCTAGATAATACTCTTACCTTTAAATTTGATAATAGATAAATTAACTCTAATATTAAAGCTAACATTACAAAATGTATTCTACTGAACGAAAATTTGTTATGATGTACGTTAGTAAGACAGAGACAATACATAGGGGTATGGCGTCCTCTTTAAGGTATTACATATATAATTATTTTAGCATATTAACTTGTCAGCAAAAATACTATAGAAGTAAATCATTCAATTATAACGTGATAATAACAAAAAATAAATCCAATATACTATGATAGTTGGAATTATCAGTTTTCTAGAGTTCAATTAGAAAAATTCTGTGGTATTGGTAATAATGAATCATTCATTATCATTTATCATCGACAAACTGAACAAAGTATATAGAGGTTAAAACTGATAGATTATAAATTGGCAAGGGCAATTATCTATTAACAGTACCTACCTATTTGCGAGTAACTTCAAATATATAAGTAAAAAATCAAAACATTTACAATGAATATAATTAATATTTATTTTAAATTAAATTTTAGTTTAGAAATTATATCAATGACTAATAGTTTTATGAGATCCTGATGTTCACAATTGGGTCGATAATTTAAATGACAGCAGATAGTTTGGCTGATAATTTAAAATAAATAAAAACTAAAGGCTAAACACAGTTTTATCTTATATTGGCACAAACACAAATGCAAATTAGAATATCTGTTTCGTAAACTATATTCACCAAGTATTCTAGTTGTTAAGATGACATTAGGGACTAAAATTAAAGTAACTTTTAATAGACTCATAAACTATAAACGGATCAAAAATATAATGTTATAAATACTTCATCCTAAAAAAAAACATTAATTTTTTTTTTCTAAATTACAAAAATTTACAGAAAATTAGTGTAAATATCCATTAAATGAATTATCATATTTATAACAATTCAATTAAAACCTATCATTGTTTTATTTACTTATAACAATGTATGAAGTAATTAAAATATACCAAGTGTTCATAAACAAAATCTAAAATACTAATATTATTAATAGTTTAACAAAATATGATTATAAATTACTTATTCAATTTAATAAATCATTAATTGAACTGATTTTTTTTTTAATATTAATTTTATTAATTATTAACTTATGTTCAAATTTAAGTTAATATTGCAATAAAAACATATTCTTTATTGTTATATTTTAACAATTAAATATATTGTTTTGTTTAATACCTATCATGCGCTATAATTATATTACTTCAATGAGATTATTAATTTAGTTATTATCTACCAATTGCAAATATAAAATTATTAAGACTCGCTCACCGTGACGTACATCAATACTTGGCGGTCATCAGCCAAAACACTCAGCAAACGTTCAGTTTGGGTTTTAAAGTTTGAATAACTAATTACATGGGAAGAAGCAGGACCACCAGATGAAGTTACCAGAAATGCAAAAAGTTTACGAGCCATTTCAGGATATTGTGGAAACAAGTATCGCTTGAAAAAATATTTAAACACACATCATTAAAATTAAAATTAAATATATCTATGAGTAATAATTATATTTATAGTCATAAAAAATAGTTATGACATGAATTATATTAATAATTATCTAATTTTTTATTTTATTATTGCATATGACAAAAAAAAAAATCTAATAAATTTAACTAAACTAGATAAGTACCTTAAATACACCACAGCCAATGCCATTAATTGAATCTTCTTCTAAACTCTTTTGAATCAATAACTGAAACATTAAAAGTAAATCAGGAATATTATTTAACAATCATATAAATTAAAATTGTTTACATAGGATAACAAGTATGAAATAATCAGATAAATTGTCTAATAGTTTATAAGGTAGGTACAAGAATACAGCATATAGCTTAAATTCATATTAAAAAAAAAATCACAATATTCTTGTGTTCTTGTTACAATTAAATAAGTCTTGTAATATAAAATACATAAGTGAGTTTTAATTAGAAATATTGATTTACAAATTATAAATATTTTATTACACTTTTCATATTTAATTGTTGATTTATTTTTATGTTATTATTTTAGATTGTAGTTCATAAATTGTATTTAGCTGAAATTGTAGGACACAGTAAAAACATATAATACTTAATTAAACTGGACTAGTAATAACTCTAAAATCAGTGTAGTTAAAAATTATTATTATCCATCTACATATAAAGGTACTAGCTTGTCCAATAGTACATTATATCTAATACTAATACTAATTACATGTACCTTCCCTTGATAACTTAAAATATTATTTAACATTTTTCTTAGGAATTTAAAACCAAAATGTATAATATTAAAAAAAAAGGTAGGAAATAAAAGGGTTAAACATAAAGACATAATTCAAAAAGAAATTCAGAAAAAAACCAACAAAATTTAATAAAATTATAACTATAAATTTGGTAAATGGTAATACCCAAGTACCTTTATTTCACAACAGGTGTCCTAGTAGATAGGTATTATTTTGAATGACAAAACAATTTCATGAAATAAGCAATTATTACATTACATTTTTTCAGGTTTTGGATAGTTGAATTATTTATCATAACTGTTATTAATAGGGTTAATACGGGTTTGAAGTAGTTCTAGAGAATTTTATTTTAAAACTATGTACCTGCTTATTTAATTTATAGGATATTTCTTGGATTATTTTTTCAACTTAAAATATTTTTTAAGATATACCTATTACATAATTATGATCTTTACAAAATTCCTATTTAGATGGTGGTCTTTTCAAACTAAAATTTAAGACATATTTCATGCTTATCAATAACAATCTACCATTAAAAACTAGTTAAAAAATACAGTTACAAAATTTAGGAATTTGAAATTTTAGGTCATTATTTAAGTACATCTATGTTTCATTTTGGTTTTGTTTATTTTGAATATTTAAATTTAAAATAAAATCATTTGGATTATACTTAGGTATGAGTATTTTGACTTTTAAGGGCTTTTCATGATATAACTATAATTTTATTTAATTTGGATGCACTAAAAGAATAAAATAGAAATACAATTTTGTAGGAATGCTTTTGAAGTAATTTTAGAGATAATGCTAATATAGATACCTAATTAATAAATTTGAAGAAGTACTTTTGTATTTACTGCTAAACTAGAGTAGCTAAAGTTAAAACAAATTATTTATTATACATATGGTTTGTATTTTGTAAATGTAATATTTATAGAGATCCACACTCATCGCATGTACATTTACTTAATTGTTATTTGGACCCTCTAGAAATATATCTTAATAAATTAGATTTAATATTTTTGTTTAAACTACTTAATACCTTTATAGATTTTGAATAACTATCAATGGTCAATTTTAAAATAAATAATTGTAATTTAAGAAATACTTATTTGTTTTACAAATTTATTACTTCTATTTCTACCAACTTAATGTTAAACTCGTTAATAAATTGTATGTTGAAATTAGCTAATAAGTATCCTAATATAGATCCATTTGTAATAAATTCATTTATACAAATTTCAAAGTAATGTTAAGTTAGCAGTTAAATGATATATTGTATATTTAAAATATTATGTGAATGTAATAGGATTTAACAGTCTGCATGAAGTATATAAAATAAAATAAGCCTATTTTATAATTTATAGATAATCTTTGTTCCTTAGGCTTTATATCTAGAAAGCCAATAAACACATCTAACAATATGGATGATAGGTACCTATGCTTTTTAACTGCTCTGAGTACATCTAACCACAAATAAATAAAATATTTACATTGTGTTTATACAACAAGATGTATAAAATCATATTGGGTAACTCAGAATTAAAAAAAAAATGTAGACATAAAAGGGTTGACCTAACAAATAACTAAATCCAATTAATAAATCTTAAAAATAAAAATAGAGATTAATTTCAAATTTTAATTACCTAAAATCAAAATAATAGGTAAAAGTATAGTTTTCCAACACAAAAATATTGAATTAAAGAAAATAATAACCATTTCTACAGTATAGGTCCCTATTAAAAATAACCAATGAGATTGATAAGACAAAATCACAATTATATCATTTCAATTAACTAGGTAGCTTCTTGCCTATAATTATAATTAATTTTTTAAAAAATAATACTTAATGGCCTTAAATATCTAAATTTTAGTTGGTAACTGAAATTAGAAAAAGTACTCAGCTTACTTACTGAATCAATGGCTATTTATTATAGGATAATACGAGCAGAAGTTGATCAGGGTTGTAATTGTAGTAGGTTTATCAAATAAAATATAAATAATTAATGCAATTTAAATTTTTGATCAATATTACAAAATTGAATGAGTTACATCTTACTAAACAAACTACATATTATATTTAAACAATGGGTAGGTATGAGAAGAAAAAAAAGGAATACCTTTCCAAGTTTCTCCATTGGTAACATGCCGAGTGTTGGGTCCTTGTTAAGTGAATTAATCCTGGCAGAGTGTAACTGTTCCTTGTGATTTAAATTGAAACTGTTGTGGTTGCCCATTTTTTATGATTTTTAAATATTGAAACTCGTGTTGTTAATATTTTACTTGAATTTGCAACGAGCAAAAAAGAAAAACTTAGGGGTATGAGTAATATTCGCACATTCACTAATAATTAAACTTGTTAAAATTCAAAAAACGAAATAAATTAAAATTTTTAAAATAACAAAAAGAAGGACTTGCGGCCGTCCGAGTTGCAAGCGAGCACTGCGGAGACCAGATATCAAAAATGTTTATTGCTGAACATTATTGTTGTTGTTGTGCGGGGTGGATGTATAACGAGTGTATATCGTGTCCGTCTCACGTTCCGGGGAGGAATATTGTGTGAAGATCGCGGATCGCGGCCGGGCGTTGTCGTCGCGAACCAATATTGGACAATTGGCGTCGAGTAGCACCACCACGCCGTGAACAAATTAATTGTCGTCGTCGTCGCCAAATACGGTGTAGACCTGCGCCATCGGAACTCGGAATGAACACGACTTACGAGCACGCAAGGACACGCCGTTTGAACGTAAACGTGACGGGGTGAAAAGAGAAAAAAAATTATCCAAATAGACGACGGTGATGATGATGATAATAATAATAATAATAATAATAATTGTTATACGAGTACCTACGACTAAACTGTGCCAATAGTGGTAATAAAAACTAATAAAGAAGAAACATAACGAATACAGGTAGAACGACGAGCGAGAGCGGACTCGACGGGCGGCGAGCAACAGCAGCGCTGCGGTTGGCCTCAGCGCTGACGTTTCAACGGAGAGGAAATATTTTTTCGAAATGGGACGCGGCGGCGGCACAGGAGAGAGCGACGAGGAGACACCGTCGCACAGCCGTTGAGAGTTGGCGTACGAGCGCGATGAAAGAGGAACACGCACTGTGTGTCTCCTACCATGGTATCACCGCTGTCCTTTTTTTCGTCCATTTAATTTAAACTATTCCCCCTCCCCCGCCCCTCCATTATGTGCGGGTCGGGCTCGCGCGTTTCATATCGCCAGCCGCGCTATAGCGAGCCTGCTGGCCCACGACCACCGACAACTTGACGTGATTGGTGAATGGTGATTAGTCGCGCGGGCCGTAGGACCACTACTTATTTTTAAGAACTGTTTTGGTATTGTGGTGATTACCGAATGGCGATTGGCAAATAATAGAGGAATAGATAATACTACGGTTACCTATTTTTATTATTAATGTTATCAATACCACGGTTGTAGATATCCAAAAGATATATTTATGTGTGTTCGTGATTAATACGGGTATCACCAGGTTGGACAACCCAAACAAAAATTAATCAAATTCATTATGATTTATTGTCGTTGCACAATAAAATATTTTTTCGTTGTAACCATAGACCTTATACCGTGTATGCCATTATAGTTTAAGGTCTATGGTGGTAACAATAAAGGAATAATAATATGTGAATTGGTCAACGTTCGTATTAGTTTTGAATTAAAAAATTTTTCATGAGCTTAACACGAATCGTTCTGTTTTTCTTGCGCTCTTTTTTTTTTTTATCCACTATCCACTAAAATCTATAAATTAGAACCACGGACCAAGATATATCCACGGATATATATGTTTCATGATTAAATTTTTATGATACTATCTTAAAATATCGTGGTATGTTTATACTATAGCCGCACAGCTGCTGCCGCTCAGTGGTTACCTTCTGATAATCTGATTTAAAAATTGCGAACAGATGGCGTTGTATGATTAAAATTGAAATGTTGATGTATTTTTTGATAATAAAATATACCATTTATACCTATTATATTGATATATTATAATTTATGGACATAATTTTCATTTATTCTAATAATAAAAAATAATTTTTTATAATTATATAATTACATTAAAATATTATATTTCGGATAATGAGTATGAGAAGAAAACTAGTGTACTTACTACAAATTGTATTTTCATCATCCTAAAAGTAATGTATTTTTTTGTGTACACACTTTATAATATAAAATATTGTTATACACATTTTTATGGTCTTAACCTGAGCGTAAATGCGCTAATCGTTAACTAGGTACCTATTAAAGAACATTCGTAACGTATCTACCGCTAGGCGCTAGTAGATACACACCTACCTATCTGTGTATTAAATTATAAAAACTTGACAAAAAAAAATTTTGTCAAAGATATCAATTGGATATAGTGTATTATTTGGCAATTCTACTCGATGATAATATAGTGTTAATAAGTTCAAAAAAAATTATAATATCAAAAAAGTCAACAAAATCTCTGTATGAGCTTTTATTTTTTCCAAAAAAAATATACTGATTGTAAAAAAAACACCAGGATAATGAGAAAAATATTTTAAAAAATATTCAAGTGAACCTACCCCTAAAAGACGATTAAGGGTTAGTTTGGGCACAAAATTATTTTACAATATATTTCAATAAGTATTACTATTTAAACTTAAAAATCTATACTTATTTTTATAATATTCCGGACAAAAAGTACTACAAGCCACAAAGTAGTATTTTTTTTTAGCTAAGATTAGTAGTATCAAATTGTTATTCTTGTAGTATTGTAATAACATAAAGTGGGTAGTTTTTCACTTTGCACAATAATAATATTTTCAGTCGTTTATATTTAATCTGAAGTTCACAATTTTACCGCTAGGTAGATGTACTTTACATCAAAATTGTTCACATTTTTGTGAAAGGGCGTACATGCAATAACGTTGTAACGTTATTTTCAACAATTGAAATTATAAAAAATTAATTTGTGCCATTTTTGGTATAATATTCAGAACGGGGTGGTAATTATTTGTATTACTTTCGATAAACACGATCTCATAGATACAACGAAACCCGATTAAATTAGTCGTTTTTAAATACATATGTGTATATTCTAACGCTATTATAAAATAAACTTTTCCCACATAAACCGAATCGAGGTCCCATACAGGAACAGTCTCCCCCATACTTTTCAACATACAGCTAAATATTATTCACACAATCCCCTTAAAAAGTCAACTAATTTGCTATGCAGATGATACAGTTATGCTATGTACAGGTGACTCGTGGGATGAAATATTTAATATAATAAAAACCGACTTACAATTGATAAAAAAAATGGTTAACTGAAAATAATCTATTTTTAAATTTAGAAAAACATGTGTTGTCCGTCATGCCTTAATAGAAAATGTATTACCTACTAAAACAAAAATAAAAATTCATTATGACCCCTGCACACAACTAGACAATAATTGCTGTTGTGAATCAATAAATATTGAATATAACGTTAATTATTTAGGTATCGAAATAAATAGCAATATAAAATGGAAAAACCAAATTGAATAATTAAGAAAAAAAACTTCGAAAAATGATGTATATAATAAGAAATTTAAATAAAGTTCTAGAATTACTAAAAATACGTAAGATTTATTTAGTGTTGGTTGAATTGATTATCTCATATGGTATAGACTGAGGTGACGCTTTCGAAAATACTTTAAGTCATCTACTTCATCTATTTCTGTCAAAATCGAATTATTAGATTATTGCTCAATAAAGACCGTATGTACCCAACAAAAAGCTTATATACTGAACTAAGCGTACTTCCTATTAAAAAAATATATTTAAAAATAACAACTATATTCATAAAAAATCATAATTTATTGCAACCAATAACGCACGGAGCCAACACTAAATACGCAAAAAACCATTTTTACATAAAAAAAAAAAAGTAAAAAAACCACAACAAGCAAACATTTTGAAACAATTAGTACCAAACTATACATTAAAATATCATCTTATATTCTTATATAACAAACCTCCCAATAAACTTATTTAAAAGGAGCATTCTACAGTGGCTATTGGATTCTCCTTACGAATTTAATTTATAATAATATTTCTCTACTTATTTTCAATTGTTTAACTATTATAAGTTACCTAACTCAAGTTGTATACACCTCAAATCTTCATACGCTTATTTCTTTTTATAAATTTTCATTTTAACTATATACTTGTAATTTATATGTAATTATTATATTTTTTAACTCCTAGACCCCCACACGAGTCATCTCAATGGGGCCCAGTATTCATATGTATATGAAATTAAATTAAATAAATATATAAATATTACGCAGTTTTTTTAACCTTGTTAATAAACATTTGTATTGGGACCAGACTATTTTACCCATATTAACCGGTGCCTACTATTAGGTGGAATCCACAATATATTATTTAGCTATAATAAGGCCTAACTACCACCTATCCATTTTTATTGTAAACATTTTTTTCCCTTTTATGAATAAGACTATATTTTAAATGACGTATAATATACTATTTATGATGCACTTTAATGAAAACTCATATTTATAAAACTTTATTTTTATTTTTCGCTATATAATATATATATATATATATATATATATATATATACCCATTTTATTAATTATATGTTATTTTGTGAACCAATGTGTGTTTAGGCGCAATTGAGATACCTGTACATAGGGGACAAAATTAGACTACCTGTGAGCTGCAATTGGGCATCTCCGTTGTAAACCCTTCCTATTTTAGTGACCTATAAACTCCTCTGGATCTACTTCAGTACTATTTGAACACCTGAAGGGTGTATGTGAACTGTCACAGGTCTACTTCAATACTACTTGAAGAGTATGTGGCTCTTAAATCTATTATAATAACTTTGTACATTATATTATAATATTGTATATCATAATAATTTAATGTTTATAATAATATAAACGTACACATTAAAAAATAATGAAATGTATAAATTGCTAAATAACTTTGAACTTTTAATTAACTTGTGACAAATTTTGATTTTATAGTGCAATATATGTTTCAGTTTAATATAATAATGTTGATCTGAGAGATTTAACTAGTTTAAAAATTGGGAGAATTTACCACCGTCTTATACAATAAACATTTCACTTTTGTCCAAAGTAAAATATAATTTACACTATTGTCGATAGGTAGTTAATAGACACAACCATTATAGGAACAAATTATAAAAATTTAATGGATACCTTGTTAATAATATAAGCCAGTATTAGGATATTAGCTTTGATATGACTCCCCCCTCCACGAGTGGTAATTTATTATAATTAGTGGTAAATTTATATGATTTATTTTTTGTATTTAATATAAATAATATAATGTGATTTTATTTTTATTTTTTTTAATATGTAGGTTTAGTAGGTACTGTTGATTTGACAAATGACAAATGGAAATTTAAAAAACGAAGTATAATATTTCTCATTGTTATTGTAGTGGTGTGGTACTGTGATAGTAAACAATAAATGTAACTATGTAAGTAACATTTCAAGGAGGGTGTTGAACAGGGTTGGGCACTTTTCAATAACAGTGATTCAATTACTCTAGTCATTTGTAATAATTGGTAATCCATTATTAAATGTTGATGTAATTTGTAATTGGTAATTAATTATTGTGATTTTTAGAAATTTTTAATTTGTAATTAATTACTTTCTTTCAAGTAATTTTCCCATCCCCGGTACTATAACACCCCAGCACAGTCAGCACACACTCTCTTTTGGATCCACGCTTGTTTGCTTTTATTTATAAGATCTTGAACAATTATTATTTATATTGTATTTTATAATTTTCATCAATAAAGAAAAAAAATATGCAAAACTATGTATAAATATCTGTCCTAATTATTAAATATAGGTACGGTTTATACAAAATACAAGGATTTATACTTTTATAATTTGTATTTGTTTGTTCTGATGTTTAAATAAAATTTAATATGATAACAAAAAGGTGGTATCATAAGTGCTCCGAGGTGTCATAATTTAAAATACAGCCCGACATATAGTTTAGTTCTATTAATTGAATAATCTTAAGGCTAATCTATTAAGTATTGTTAGCGTTGACACATAGGTATAATAGATATTTTTATATAATAGTAAACGTATAAGTATAGGTTTTTTTGACCTAAAATGTAAAATTTAATATATTACATTTTTATTTTTCACTTGTGGTTATTTTATGTCTTATGTTTTTTATGAAGTCCACATTAATTGGTTTATTAAATTAAAAGAATACTACCTACAACCTACATAATCAATAATTATTAATTATTTTAGTCACATTTACCTAATAGCATAATGTTAAACACTAAAACATAGATATATTCAAGTATATGATACACTTAGTCTGCAGTTAGTCCTTATGGATCAGGGACGACCGCAGAAATGTACTCATATTTAGTAATACTATAATTAATTTTTTTTTTAAATCAAAACTAATTTAAGTTAATATAAACTTACACTATTAATTCTAATATTTATTAGAAAAAACATTATAAAGTTTAAACACTTTATACAAAAAACAATTTTATTTGATTGAACTTACTTCATATTTTATTATTTTATTAAAAAAGGAATGGCAATCTCCTTTTGTTTGAAGCAAATAAATTAATTAAATTAATTACTTTGGCTCGTCCGCGCTAACAGACAATCTTCCGGAACCAACCAAAAGTGACTCAGCGATTGAAAATAATCATAATGTCTATTTTTACGATTAAATATCTTCTATATGACTTGTTAAATACAAGGATTATCGAATAATCGCTGAATACCCAAGATCAGCTTTATGTAAAAAACTTCCAATTTTATAAGTGACACGAAAAATCTCAGGGGGGCAATGGCTCCCACTGGCCCCTCCTTCTGGGCGACCCTGTCATGGATGTAATTATGTAAAACTCTTTATTCAATCTAATTTTTCATTATTTTTTTAAAATTAAATTTTTTATTTTTATAATTAAATTAATTCTAAAATAGCTTTTGGGAGTTATAGTCTTTATTATAATTTTTATTTTTTTAATTCATGGAAAAATGATAGAATGCACAATTTCCCGATTTTAGAACATATGCTATACAAATTCTTAAATTTTTAAGAAAATAATAAAAATCTATACCTACATCAGTATTGTAAAAATTTATCTTCAATAAAAGTAACAAATTATGTAATTATTGAATAATTTATGTATATTGTATAATGTATATCGACTAGTGTAAAAAAAAGAGTTTGAGGTTTTAAAATTATCTATTATCATATTTTCTTCAACTAAGTTATCTTATTAAATTAAGAATATTTATATAATTCGTAAATTAAAGTGTCTACAGTCTGTAGAAATAGAAAAAGTACATCATTATAATCATTATTTCGATGTTTATTAGTTCAATATATTATCGATTGTCAGTATTATATAACACCATAAGTAACGCGTCGTAACTAATAATTCCTAATATTCCCAGAGAAAATTTTTTTTGCTTCACTACCCTCATCATTAAAAATGTCAATACTCTTATTGTATAATTAAGGAAAATGTTTCTACAACTTGTACAACCCTCAAAGTTAAGTGATTTTCAGCTAAAAAGCATTATAGGTATTTAAAATATTATAACAATTTAACATTTATTATTATTTTCATAAACATTATTGACGTAACGCAGAACGGCAGAACAGTGTAAATAGGTTCGTGGTATAAATGTAAACTAGTCTAAATATTTTGAAAATATCCTCCTCATAGGTCATAGTTTTTTAATTACAACTTAATATTTATCTCAAATCTTTGAGTTTCATTAAATTATCCGACTTCATTAAGATTATAATTAAAAATGTCTATAAATATAGACACAATCAAAAATATCTACCTAAAAAAGAAAAAAATGATGAAGATAAAATAAATCATAATTATAGTTGCCAAAAAGTTAGATCGTCTTCACGCAGAATCGTCTTACAATGTATACATTGATGATTGATTTATTATTGAATTTAAATTTGACGCACTTGCATTCCAAATTACAGAGTACTTAATAATGAGGTACACTCAACTTTACGTACAGCGAAGCTGCACTTTCTTGACGGCTTTTTTTTGATAATAAATCATTTTACTTTTTATTTTTGAAAAGAACTATACAACTATACAAATATGTACAAGTAAGGGTTATTATAGTGATAAAAAAACAAACAATAGTATGAAAAACATGTAAAAAGATGTTTACGTGGAGTTACAAATCATATAACAAATCGTTAGAATTAAATATATACGTACATCGTGAGACAGAATAAATTGACAATTCTATTAGCTATGTATAATATTATTGTTAAAACTCTTAATAAATAATAATGCTACTATATGTATATATTATAATACATTAGTTTTACAATTTGGAATACAGATCAAATCTATAGCACACAGGAATTCGGAAACTAATTAATCATTATAATTCTGTGTAAATAACAAAACTACTTGAAATATCTGTTTACTGTTATAACTGTTGTAAGAACTACCTTATATATTTATATAACTACGCAAGCAAATGTACCCAACAAAGAAATTATAGGGTCATCTTGAAAATCCAAAAACCCAGTCAAGATACTAACCTTTTGTATAGTAATGTAGTATGGAAGCACTAGATGAACATCATTATTTTTGTTCACTCACCTGCAAATAAAAATCTAAAAAATATGTTGTTTTCTTGGTATTTTCAGTTAAGGTTCTTTAGTATCTGTCCAGATGTAGTATATATATTATACATTATACCTTGCAGTGACACTGCAGACACCCTTTCGCATTTTCTTGAATTTTTGAATTGTTTTCAGAAAACAAATAAAATAATTTCTTTTTGTAAATTTGTGTATCTTTGTATATCCCGTGAATATAAAAATTAGATTTAGAAAAAGGTAATGAATAACTATGAAAAACGAGATTATACACTGATATAGAATAAAAGTAGTGTAACACTCATGTACATATATTTTTTTGTCTATTGATTTTTTTTTTTAAGTCGATTGCGACAACCTCCGACAACTCGGTCGATTGCAAGTCTATTAAAGTTTGTCACCCCTGAATTATACAGTACTTATAGATTATAGTCTATAGAGTGCGCCAAGACAATATTTATTCTATATTATACCAATATTTTTAGCAAACAAAATACCAAGCAATATGTATTGTTATATGTATGTTGTTTGTATTTAGTAAAATTATTCTATTTGTGAAATAGATATTAGTACCCTGAAATTTTAATAATGTGAATAGGTACATGTATTACTCGATGTATGATGTGTAATGATCATTTATTTCGTGAAATGTATATTAATTGTGTACATTATATGAAATAGCGTCTATTCTAAATTATGTGAAAAACTCTTCATGCTTTATATTATAAAAAATAAAAAAAAAATATTAATTATTATTATTATTATTTTGGGAGTTTGTAAGTATTTTAATACCAAAAAAGTCAATATAGAATACATACGTCAGTTACTAAGTAGGAAAAGCAATATAATATCGTTTGAGGTAAAATTAGCAATACCTATTACTTATTAGAAGATTTGTATGATTAATGAGGCTTTTATTAATTTTAGTAATCTTTCACTTTAATTTATACTATTTAGTATAAGATATTATTTATTTAGCATACACATTTTGAATTAAAAAACATTTAGTATAAGTTATTTTAATTAATCTTATCACTTAATGACATTTATCATTAGGTATGATTTTTAGTATTGTGATGAGAAATAAATAAATACGACTTGATGTATGAAACTTTTGTACTTACATCGCGTATTTTAATAATATTGTTAAAATATAACGCTGTAAAAACCGGACGCAATATAAATATATTTTAAAATTCAATAATGTGATACTCCTACATTAGCCTATTATACTAGACTATACAATCTCTATAAAGATATAAAGATATTATATTTAGTTTTTTTACTTACCTATTATAGTCATTGTTACGGAACCTAATACATTATAATTATAATTTATAAGACGTAAGTATATTTAGCATACTTGACTCATAGGCGCAATTAGAGGGGGCTTGGGGGCTTAGCTTCCCCAGTTTTATCCATAGCTCCTCTCCCAGTTTTTAAACGATTTTACTTGAAGCTTATTAAAATTATTGAAACCATTTAATTACAACTAAAAAAATAATTTAATATTTATTGACGTTTATATTATATAACAAATTTATTACAGCTTATCAGTTATAATTTCCAATAGGAAATCGACAGTTTAAGGTCCGAAATGGTAGTTGCACATAATTGTTTAAAAGTCTAAAAAAATTATTTTGATTTTAATGATTTAAAAAAAGTTGTTGAAAACCATATCTATCCAAATTTATATAAGCTGTTACAAATTACAGTAACAATACCTATAAGTTCAGCTACATGCGAACGCTCATTTTCAATACTTTTTATTAATAAATAGGTGTATTATTTTTTTAAGCTCTCTATTTTTATTGATTAGACAGTAGCATGTAAAAAGGAAGTGTTAGGAGGTTATGAGTGTTATGACATCCTCATTTTATTATATATTTATTATGAGTAAGTATGCATAGCTTATTTTTACTAAATTAATAACCAGGTTACTTAAAACTGTATTGTCAAAACATGCCTACCTATCTTATTTACAAACAATTAAATATGTTGGGCTTTTGCCACATTTCTCTTAAAAAATCTCCAATATAAAGCATTGCTAGGTGATTATGAAGGGTAGAACATTTTTAGATTAAACATGAGACTTGTAAATATTTTTAACCCCCTCAGATTTTTGACCCTAATTGCGCCTATGATACTTGTATACTATAGTTTATAAGTAATGTATATATGAAATCAATAGTCATGAAACATTGCAACATGTTTAAAATCATAGAGATTAATATATTATATTATTGTAGTTTCAAAATTAAAAATGCGTATAATTGGAATAAACATTTTTGTATTTTTTTATTAAGCGAACAAAATAATAAGGTTTGGTTAAGTTAGGACTGTAGGTTAGTCAATCAGTATAGACGTATCACGTATAGGCAATTATAATAATGATAAAGTAATGTTTAAAATAAGACGTTAAATTGAAAATAAATAATTATAACCTTGGTAGAATTTGATTAAGGATATTGATGCCAAAATGTTAGTAGGTCACTTTAAAATCATTGCAAGGCCACAAAAAGTATACTCGTCAATCAATAGTCATTGTATCATAATAATCATAATATTGGTATTGTTTATATAAAATTATATCAAACACCTATGAATGATAAATAATAAATATCACGAAATTAATGAGCTATTCCGAGTTCAAGTTAAAATTCAAAGATAAAAAACATACAAAAATAATGGTTTTATAACTACTTTTATTTATAAAAACTAAAAATCAATTGTTTTTACAACACCTGGAAAGAAAATATCGAAATATCATTAATAAGTATTAATACATAAAAAGCATATAGTTATATTAAAATAAAGTTATATAGTTGCAAAATGTATTGTTATCATCAGTCATCATATAATACATTTTACAAATAGGTCTTATTTTAATATGTAGAGAAAATATAGTTTAGGCCATGTTCGTAATAAAATATACATATTATACACAACAATATAAATATAAAATATAATTGAAACTATAGTGAATTTAACGGTAATATAATAATAATATGTATAATCGATTACCATATTGTATTAGATGTAAAATAATTAAAAAGAAGCTTTATTTATTGGTAAAAGGTATATATATATAGTATTAAATCAAAAGAAATAAAATATTATATATATATAAAAAAAGACCATCTAAAAGTATTAAAAAGGGTAGGTACAGTACAGAAATCGAAATTCTTGTTTAAATATTATAAATAAAATAAATATACTTAATATTATACATTTATACCTAAGTATTATTTTTACCTAATTCTTCATTTTTAATTTTCCAAATAGATTTTGAATCCCTACCTACTAATATCCTTTTCTTTTTTTTTTTTGGTAATGAAATATGTTTGCCTATTTTATTAAAATCTTTAATAAAGTTCTATAACGATTATATTTTTATTTTAATTCTCTATCAAATAGTCTTAGAGGTAGTATATTCGTTAATACATTTCTTTTCATAATAAAGAAAATATTAAACCTTGCGTTAGGTATTCATTTTTTAAGTTGTCTTTTTATTCATCTTAGAATATTTGATAATATTAGGTATTAGTTGATAAATTAATAAGTTATTTTATTTTTTTAGAGAAAATTTCGTAAGCTTTATTAATATTAATATTTTATAATATTATATCCCAGATTTCTATACTAAGAAGCATAATATTTAAGTGGTCAATATTAATTATATTTCTGATCTCGACTGTATCAAATTCTATATTTATAATGGAGTTATTATTTTCTTCAATAAGATGCATTGTAGGAAAATGATCGGTCATATCCGTTAGGGTAAAAGTCAAAGTAGTCAAGTAAAAGTTCGGCTTTTGTATAGTATGACCACTATTTGACGGGCTCTTTGAGATGTTGGGTACAACGAAACGCAGCGCAATCTCTAATCAATCATCATGTCGTGGTGGAGCGGGTTGAATGCGGGCAACTTCAAATAAATAAATAAGTAAATAAATATTGAATTAAAGTAGAGCCTAGTATAGCATTATACATAGGTATTTAAAAAATATAAAATCAGTTAATTTACCATCAAAATGGTTTGCTGGTATGCAGATTATGATTTCTTATTTGTTAATATAAATAAATTAATCATTGGATTTCATCAATTGAGTTCATTTGGAGATGGATTTCTAAAAAGTAAAAAAAAAACAAATTATTATGACAAAAGGTTTACTAACATGTATGTAATATAATAGCTTCTTTAGTAGTTATTAATAAAATAATTAATTTAATTGATTCAATCAGACCCTGCTCAAGGAGTAAGTTGTAAGTAACATAGGCACACGCATTTAAAATTTGAATATTATAAATAATTACACTAAAAAAATTCTCTTAATATTATTTTTAACATTGAAAAGATTTATTTAATTATATACATTTTTATTCTTGAGTATTAATTATTCGTATCATTTTCATCATCTTTTTGTTCTCCTATCTTCTTTTTACTCTGAATATTATTTCCAAAAAATAAATGATACATTTAGATAAATACATATTTTGTTATACTTTTAATATATTGAGTTTAAAAATAGCATTGTACAATCAGGTTGCTTAATTTTGATCAAATTTTATCAATTCTTATATAAAAATGACTTAAAAACATAAAAAATGTACTATAAATACAAAACAAAAGTTACATTTTTTAATTCCTTGATGTATGAAAATATGAAATGAACTTTGTGCTTGGAAAGCAATGTTTTGGACATTCAGAAAAAAATACAATTTGTATTTAAATCCGTTCCCTAGTTATAACTGTAGAAGGTATCTAATAATAATATAATAAATGAATATATTTCCATGGTTTTTTGTACATTTATGTAGATACTCCTATACATAGTATAAAATACTATAAACTAGAATATTATACAATGCATAAATCACGACCGTGGTTACTTATATTTAAATAGATTAATTAACGTAGAAACCATGAGTTCTAAGAAGCATGGCATGTATGCTTATTGTGATTCCATTGAAATGTTGGCTTCTGTACATTTTTCAACTTGGTGAACTTTGGACTTTTATGAATTATATCATTAGTCATGAAATCGTATGAGAGACAACCGGTCGTTAATATGTATAATCAATAATATATTAATGCAGGTATTCAATGACAATAAGACTACACAGCGTAAGTTTTAAACAATATTTATTTAAACTAATTGAATCTAAATGTTTAACCATCAAATAGTTGTTAATCGTTCGAAAGATTTTTAATAAATAGGATCATTTAATAAATAGCTTAAATTCATACTAAATAATTTGAAAATATCATTGCCTATTATTAAAAACAATATTCAGAATGGCTTAAAGTTTCAATAAAAGTAAAATTTCAAGCACTCATAAATTAATATGACTGTACATATCTACTCATTAACCTTTTTACTTTTTTTCGATTGCTGCAAGAAAAGGAATCTTGTATTGAATCAATTTAAAAACCTCAAACATTTTATGAATAACAATAAGATTTTTGAATTTTTATAATTTTTGTTATTAAAAATGTGCATTATTATTATAGTGCATTTATTATAAAAAAAATTGAAAATAAACATTTTGTAAAGTTCATTTTTTGAAAATATTGACGTTTCAACATTTTTATTTCATTAATATCCTGATTTTTAATATTTTTCTAGTATCGAGAAAAAGCGTTCGCCGACCGAACTAGCACGCGGGCCACAATTTGATACAATGATAGAACCACTGTATCGTATTAAATAATTCACAGTTTTTTTTCAAAACTAGAAAAAATATTAAAAATCAGGAAATTAATAAAATTAAAATGTTGAAACGGCTATATTTTCATAAAAATGAACTTTACAAAATGGTTATTTTCAATTTATTTTAAAATAATTAAATAGGTAAATTTATTTTTATTTTTTACCAAAAGATTAAAATAAATTAAAACACAAAATATTTGTAGTTATTGTTCCTGTGAATCTTATTACACCACTCTTATAAAATCTTATAAAACACCAAAATTATGATATATCCATTTTTTCATGAGATATTGCAATGAGTAAATCTTCACGGGACACCTGTATACACTAAAACAAATAAATATCTATGTATATATATATATATTATACATAATATGCAGAGTGATTTAACGTAAGACTTTAATTATTTCATAAACATTTATAAAAATATTTATTTTTACATAATTTTAAGTTCTTAAAAAACAAAATTTTTACCATTTTTTTTAAATGTTTACTCTTTTGAATTATAGGATATATTTTAAATTTCATATTCTGAAGCAGAATGTTTAAAAATTTAATTTCGAAGATTATAATAATTGTATTATAAATTTATTAGTATTTAAAGTTTAGATGATTGGAGTGAGTACTAAATCATCATTTTTCGGCCTATCTCTGTACTATTCTTCTCCACTCATCAAAACTTCAAATATCTATAATTTATTAACTATTCGTTAGAAGACCAAAATTCAATTTTTATACATAGAAGTACTCATACAAGTATACATAGACGATTTGGAATAAGGTATTAACAATATATGTATTTGTCATTAAAAAGTAAATAATTTAAGAAAATTATCACGATGAAAAATAGTAAAAATATTATAGGTATTTGTTTTAGAAAAATATTATTTTTAACGATTTTAAAATTAATAAAAAAAAAATATTTTCATAAACGTTTTTGAAATGATGAGGGTCTTACATTATTAAATCATCCAGTATATTACATATAACATGCATTAATTATATAAACATATAATTTATATATAAATATATATTTATAATAATGTGTTATATTTTTATAGTGTATAAAAATAATAATTAAATATTAAGCAAAAATCAATCTATCTTACCATAATCAGATCAAACTATACACCTATACTCTTATTACATTAAATATGTATTAAAACCTAGTCAGTAGTCTACAAAAGTTTCCAATTATTCACATTACATACTATTTATCCTGTAGATTTAATAATATTATATAATTTGTATTTACTATATATTATTATTTCTATGGTCTATACAAGTATTTATTACGGTAATATAATGTAACGGTTCTGCTGCAGATCCTCCTTTGCGCGGGCTCACACCTGACGTGGTCATACTGTCTACTGCCGCACCGCGCGCCATAGTGTAGGCACACTTGCGCCGGCGAATCTGCGAAATCCAATCGAGCCGATGACCGCGCGCGCGAACTCAACTGATCGCAGTGCATCGTAGCCCGCTGTTCGACTGTGTTGTCCCGGATGTCAATAAACCATTTATTGTGATAACGTTTTATGTGAAGTGTTTTTGGTTTGCTTACACTTGTACCACATTTTCAATTCGTTATTTTTTTTCTCCAATTATATTTTGATTTAGGTGTAATCGAAATTAAGGACTTAAGTGCACGCAAATGGTATCGTCTTTTCTCCGGTGAGTACATAATAATTACCAATTGTACTTGAACTATAATCTCATAAAGTTACAGGGCGATTGCAGCACATCATATTACAATAATATAACATAATATTTGGAATAATTAATAGCTACTTTAGAATACTAATGTAATAATAACAATCATTACATTAAAATTGAAATTAAAATTTATTTTATTTTTTGCACACAGTTGACATTTTTGCTTAAAATTAAGATTGCCCAACAAAATTAATTTTGCTTTATATTTTTATTAAAAATAAATTTGTAAAAATTTTAAAAATATAAAAATTTTTTTTTTTTTTATAAAGGTACTTTTTTCATTAGCTAAAATACTAAATTTATAATAATTAACAATACTATTTATTAAAATATATATTATAATATTAGATAAACCTACTACTATGGTAAGGATTTTAGTTATTAAAGTATTTACTTACTTCAGTAATAAATTAAAATATAATATTTATTAATAAATGTCGATTATTTTAAATTTTGATGTACTTAAGTTTAATAAAATTATATCAACACATTTTTTTAAATAATAAAATTTAAATTTTCAATAAAATATCTTTAATTGTGTGTAGTTAATCAAACTTTGTATTTCTATTTATTAGTTAAAAATGGTATTTAGGCTATTAATAAAAGAAAAACTAGGCGAGCGCATAGAGCTTCTATTCATTTTACTATAAGTTCATTCAACCCAATTTTTTCGGTCGTTACTCTATTACCTAATAATAAAGATAAAAATGTGTATACCTAACGTTAGATACTTAACTATTGATACAATTGGTATGTACTTACAAAATACAAATGTTCGTAATGCTTAATTTTTTTTTTTTTTAATTTGACAATTTGACAATATTTAGTATCTATATTCAAGTATTAATAAAAATGAAATGTATAAAAATTATTAATGAGTTATGAGTTTATGACTATAAAATGTATATACATAATATATCTAACTTTGAATTGTTTGTTATTTTAGTTATGAAGGAACATCGAACCAAAGGACTTAGGGTCACAACTACTGAAAGCATAATTAGGTAAGTTAATTAATATTAATACAGTTTTCCTCATTTTGACGAAAATTAAATTCGATAATTGATTATTATATAATACTTGTGAAATCCTACGAGTTTCTGTGTTTGAAACTTTTCCACAAATCAATTACATATTATACTGGTATAATATGGAAATATGGAATACAGAGTAGTATAATATTATTTTGAATAATGAATAATTTACTGTTTTCTGACTTTAGTATTACGTATAATTTACACTTGTCACACAAAAAAAAAAAAAATTGAGATATTTTAACAATTGTATAATATTGTTTAGATTTTTAATTAGTTTCATTCTGAATTATAGAAATATTTGACAAATTTAACGAACGATCTTGGTACATATATATTATATTAACTAATATTTAAGAAACTGTTATAAATATTTAAATATACGTATTATGTTTAAAATTTTTCGTTATCTGTGATTGTTGACTTGAGTAGCTCGCTAACGGCTTATTCGTTTTGATAATTCGATGGAATAGAAGTTGAATGACATTTTACGCCTTATGCGTTCAACACAAATTATGATAATATAATATAGGCATATGTATATTATTATATTGTGTGGTGGACCACATTATATGTATACACTTACTGCGAAGGGTTATCGGTGTTTTAGCGTTAGTGTGGCATACAGTACAGTGCTTAGCCTAACTGTAGTCGTATGTATGTACTAGGTAGGTATCTATCCATCTACATATATACAAAACTAAATAACGATAGTGACTTAGCGTACCTAACTAATAACTGCGCAGATAGGCATATATATTATTTGTTCAGCAGCCGCGCGGCGGAAGCATTATTGTAGGAGAACGCCGTTACCGGAACAGGTAGTACTTATATATGACGGTAACAGGTTAATCATCGACATCACACAATTGACTCATAAACCTTAAATTTTGATAGCGCAGTTTAACCTTCCCCTCTCTTGCTAGTTCGTACAACCCCGCCGCCCGAGAAACTGGTGCTGGTGCGTCTGCGAGACATTGATCGTATATTCCTGTGCGTTGTCATGCTCTCACTCCCTCTATACCGTACGCGCTTCTTTGACTCTGTCTTGCTCACTCTATCTCACTATATATTTATTTATACCTACCACTCTGCTTCCCCCTGACGCTCTATTCGATCTTTCTGCCGTTATGCGCCATTCGCCCGATGAAGTATGTAACGGATCATCCGGCACTATGTATATATATATATATATATATATATATGTATACGCGCGATAGTACAGTTATAAGTACTATACAGCTAATAAATATGTCTACAGGTTCATCAATCTACATACTATGATATTTTTTTACATCACATAAATAATAATTTAATTTAGAGACAATTTTTCTATCATTTTTTTACATCTATGCAACAGTTCAGTGGTCAGTGGTCACTAGACTTCGACTAAAAAAACATATAACTCATTAATTCATATTATATATTCTTATTATTTTTTATATATATTTATATATTATTATAATGTAGGAGTTAGAAGTATACGATAATATTATTTAAGTTGTATTATTATATTTATTTTTAACTAGGCCAACAGTAAATATAACTGTTTGTTTTTATTGAATTCTGAAATTTTTGTTCTATGAAACTGCTTACTTTAGGTTGTGTTATAATAGAGATCCATTTAACACTTTTAGTCAGAAATCCCACACGATTTTACATTCTTTATAGCCAAACCTTATTATAATGAATTGCTCCTAAGTATTCATACTTAACATGTTATTGTTATGTATACAATAGATATTTTGTCTACAACGATAAAATAGGAACTGTCCGTTTTAACTTATGTGATATATATTGTATGGTGTTGATTTCAAAATATTTATCCCAACAGTAGTAAATATAGTATATATTTAATTAAAAAGTTACACGAAAAAAAGTTAACAGTTAAATTTAAATTTGTATATCGTATATTTGTTTTAATACCGTAATACAATTTTTCCTATTTTATTTTATTGGTGAATATAACTGTATAAAACATAGGATAATAAACATCTTACTTGAACAATTTTTGACAACTTTTAATGAAACAGTCATTTTAAAATTTCATTTTCTACAAATTAAACCGATTACTCGTATATTATTGTTTTAATATAATATGCAAAATTAATAATAAATATTATTTTTGATAATTCTTAGTAATAATTTTAGTAGAACGTATAGTAGTGATTATATAATATAGTTATTATATAGTTGGTAGATTGCTTCCTCACAACTTGTTCAGCTTCATGAGTTTGGCTATATAGAAATTGTATCTACATGAATAAAATACAACTATGTTCGTACTATAGCAAACTTAAAATATTATATCATATACTCGTAAATGTACGGTAATCATTCTTGTATTATTCGCCATCATTAATTGCAGTAGATAGTGATTAGAAGACGTCTTAAGTTGGCTAAAATATTTAATTATTTTGTGATATCTATGTAATCTGGATTAAATTTGAATAATTGACTTATATATAAAATTAAACGTACACTTGGATTTCTTAAATTTGTATTATAATTTTTTACTTACGTTCAAAAATATTTGCGGCTTCCTTAAAATTAACAGTTGGTAGGTAATTTATGAAAATGTGACTATTGTTTTAAACTTTAAAATTGTTTTTATTATGTTAAATATTTTTTGTTTCACATAGAGGATATGTATACACTATACCCAACTGTAATTTTGAGTATTATTACACACAATGCAATTCTAGGGTAAAAAGTTTGTTACAGTTTTATTATTTTCCTATATCTACTATATACCTACCTCTATTTAAAAATTGATTTAATTAATAGATAAAATTATCTATGCAAATTATAGTTATTGAATTAAATGCACTATATTGAATACATATACCTTATACCTATTAAGCATCTACAGCACTTACAAGGTGTCTCGCGAGTAATCACTATACTTTAAACTTTTAACTAGTAGTGTAATGTACATTAT
This sequence comes from Rhopalosiphum maidis, assembly GCF_003676215.2. Taxonomy (NCBI): domain Eukaryota; kingdom Metazoa; phylum Arthropoda; class Insecta; order Hemiptera; family Aphididae; genus Rhopalosiphum; species Rhopalosiphum maidis. Next base: position 49,811,686 of record NC_040878.1, read on the forward strand.
ATTATAACCCTTTGTTTAAATTAGTTTATGTTTGAATATTTCATGGACACTGTAATTTATATAAAATAAGTAAAGGAATATATTTATAAAATGTTAAACTATTTGTTATAATTTTGTGTAATCAGTATAATATTATAATCTAACGAATAATTTATATTATTTTTGAAATATTTAAAATATAAATAAATATCACAAATTGTGCCTAATTATCGAATAGTAATAATAAGTAATTATTGTACCTATCTACAGTTATAGAATATTGATAATAATTTTAATTTAAATAGTCTTGTTATTTAATCCGTTTATAAAGTTCTATTTTTAAAAGTTTCTACATATAATATTAAGTAGTTATTATTTTTTTATGATATAATTATTAAGTTTATTTTATTAATGTATTGATTATCTTAATTATCTCCGCCCTACGATATATTTAATTTTGAACTTTTTATTATTCTAACAATTTTTATAAAATATCTTTAATTATACTTAAATTAAACAAGAGCAAATTTAGACGTTAAATTAATTTTTAATATTCATTATGTTAATAACATGTTGGGAAATATTATACAATTTGAACGATAAGGGTTAAATTACTTAAATTAACTTCTTGTTTTTAGTTTTGATTTATTAGATCAGGTTAGTGACAACCATTGCATTTTAAAAGGAAACATACAATCCCATAAATAGCGACGATTCTGTAGCATGTTTTAGGTTTTAGAATTGTGCGTTCCAATACAAATCAACCGAGATTTTCACTATACGACGATTTCTTTACTTAACTCTTTTCATTGCCGATGTCAAGAAGTTGTCAACCCGGATATGGTTTTTATTAATCAATTCTTTATTATTATTTTTTTTTCATAGACTTGTATATAAAAAAAAAAATATAAAGAATGAAAAAACCTCTTCCGACTAAACGTATAGCAAAAAAAAAAAAAACAAAGCGACCGTTGTCGCGATGATATAGCAACACGGCAATAATAATATTATAGTAACGGAACACGGAGGCAGATCATTGACCCACGATGTAGGTACTTGGCGCGGTCGGTCACTGTCCTCCACTCCTAAAAATATAATTTTTCACCGATTAACCGAATAACTTTCATCTTATCTGATAGTGACTTAACTTAATTTGAAAGTTTAATAAATTTTAATAATTTTTTAGATAAATTGTAAATTAAAAGTTATTTAATACATTACCTATTTAAAAATTGAAATATCCAAAAATTAAATTAATTTATATTCAAGCTTCTAACATAAAATACGATGTTCATATTTTATAGGTACTTATTGTAAATGTTAATAATATATTATTGCATTTAATTCCAAATTATTAATTAATAAGGTATAACTAGTATAAGGTCAAGACTTCATATTATAGAATGCTTTTTTTTAATGTACATTTTAATATACATTTATAAATTTAAAATATGTTTTATATAGAAAATAAGTTAAAAAACATAATAATTACTAACACACTATAGTTGAATTAGGTTTAAAAAAAGTTACTTTTTGTAAATAAAACGATTAAAATAATTACATTGTACTTAATAGTATAAAAGTATGTAGATAATAAACACACACACACACACACGCACATAGGAAGTAAAAGAGCTACCAAAAAGTATTTTATATAAAATGATACAGATACAATAAAGTATAGGTAAACTGCACTATTTATATTATAGTAATATCGTAAAATATATGTTAATTATAAAACTGTTAAAAACGTATTCATCTATTGCACCTTTGATAACAAATTGAACGAACTTCCATTGTTGTTTTCACAAAAGTTCATTATAGACTAATTCATCTTTATATTTTGAATTTTTAAAACATTTTATTATTATTATTTATCATTATATTAGTTAAACCTTACAATATATTATAAAAACAAATGACATACTAATAAACGACTAACCTGCTATAAATCAATTGTAAATAATAATGTTTTATGGTTTTTAAGTTTGTCAAATCTCTTTTTTATCAATAGATGATAGACATATAAATAAAAAATATTATACAATTTTAAAATACTAATATATTATAAATTGTGATATTAAAAAAAAAAATGATACATTTTATATTTTACAATTATAAATGTTATGATCCAAAAACTAAATTAGGTATGTTATTCTTTAAAACAAAAAAATCTATGAACACAAAGATACTAAAATAACAAAAAATTATCTAAATATCAATATATTTTTTTAAGTTATTCAAAGAGTTTGAAGTTTTTAAATTGTTTAATTACTTATTGCTGCAAAATATTAATTGAATAAATTAAGGGTAAAGAGATAAAACTTTATATGATACGAGTATGAACCAATCAAGCAAAAGCTTTTGGTAAAAATAACTTATGGCTTTCAATATATAATAAACGTTTAGCCTTGGCTCATTTTGTCACTATAATAGGACGGGGTAAATTGGTGAAATTTAATCATTATACAATTTAATTAAGCTTGGAATTGTGTGGGTTAACGTCCTAACCAAATATAATTGCTATTCTAAACCGTCCCTCTACTATATATGTGTATGTGATGTTGTTTTTTCTCTCCTTCCGTGGCAATCATGTAATCACGATTTGGTTTATAATTATCGGCTACATTTAATGGATTTTAGGACTGCTGGTGGTTTTTTTTTATTTTAGTTTTCTGTGATAATATGGGTGTGCCTAAAAAGATTAACGGCCGATCGCGGTGTGCGTTGACCCCGTCGACGTCTAAATCCAATACGCTATAAACTCCGCGACCCGTGAAGGAAAACCTGTTGAAATGTGTGAACAACTATAAGTATTAAATTGATGGAACCCAAACGACGATACCACACACCTCTATGTGTATTTTTATTGTGTCTGCATGTCATTCAATGTGATTTATGTCGCAAAATGAGTCGTGCCATATAAGTACAGAATAAATTGATGTTTAGGAATTTAAAAATTCATTATATGTAGTTATATGCTACCATAACACTTATCAACTTTCGTAATAATTAAAATTACAATTATATATTATTAACTACTAACAAATCAATATTTATATTTTTATTTTTATCGTCACGTTTTGATTTTGAAAGAGAAAATTTGCTTCAATTTTTTATATAGATGGTTTTCAGTAGTAAGTTGGGCTTAAGAGGACGTCATACCCGCATGTATTGTCTCTGTCTTACGAACGTAAGACATGGCAAATTTCCGTTCAGCAGATTCAATTTTATGCTGTTAGCGTTAATATTAGTGTCAATTTACCTATTATCATACTTAAAGGTAATAATATTATCTAGGGCATCTCATGGGCTTATGTTTATATTTTAATTTTAAATAAATTATAATGTCCTATGTCTTATGTTCGTAAAACAGAAACAATACATGCGGGTATGACGTCCTCTTAATTTTTTCTTGAAGTACAAGTAAAATTTTATTAGTATTTTTTTTAATAATTTGGAAAAACTATAGGGGGGGTACTATTTATGTTTATAATATGAATTGTATTAATTCAAAAAGTTAGACAATTAATACAAAGTTAATCATAAACTGTTTAACATTAATTCAATTTTAAACATGGTACTATTATAATTAAAAAAATTCAAATCAAAGATCTTGAAAATTTCCAACAGAAACACAATATTATCATTGTCTATACATTGCAGATTTATAGTCAAAAAATTATACACACACACACATATATATCAATAATTTCACTCAAAACATGCGAATTTGGAAAAATTGTCATTTGTTAACTCGTGTATCACTTAATGTGTTGTATTACAAAAATTATTCTCCATGTAGTTAATACTGTATTACTAATTACTATACAATAAATATATTATATTTTTGCATTTTCTAATAATATATTAAGCTTAACGTAATCTATGCAATGTACCTATAATATTAAGTTTATTTATTTGTATTACTCCTAGATAAATTTTTTATAGAGTAGTGCAACAGTTTCATAATATAAATAAAACTCTACTTATGTTTAATAATAAAATAGATATATTCATAATTTTTTTTAAAACCTTGTGGCATAGTGCTTAGGATTCCATCGGTAAAAGTAATTTATATTAAATTTGTATTTATATTAGAAAAATCAAAAAACCCTTTTGTATAAAATAAATAACCACTTCCATAAGTATGCCGATTAGTGTTTGAACTGATGACGCAAATAATAATAATTGAGATTCGGGAACGGCATGCCTAAGGGATAATTTTGCAATTTGCTGTCGACGAACAAATTAATACGTTTACGAGCAGTAGGCGACGCGAGCATTGCTATCGTACGGTAATATAATTTGGCAAGGACTGGCGTGACCGCCGATGGTTCACCGACCTCGGTGTGCTAACGGCGCGGCGGCAATAATAATAATAATAATAATAATAATAATTTGATGGTCGTTCTCTCCCGCGCTCTGAAACTGGCAATACGGAAGAGCGCACATAATATTATAACATATTCAATATAATATGCATAAATATAAATATAACTCAATGCGATCCACTTGAAATTTGTAATCGAAAAAATAATCATTCTGTGGCCATTCTGCGTGATAGTGTCGTCCTTATTCCGCGGCGAGCGCTGTAAAAGCGCAATCGACAGAGGCGCGCGCCATTTGTAGAACCTATATTGCGTTTTCGATGGCACGTGCATACACACACACACACACACACACACACAAATACATATGAACATACACAAAGTTCGGGTAGTTCAGCGGGATGTATCTGGCCCTTTTCTGACCACCTATTCCTCTCCCTCTTACTCACATTTTCGCAATACTAGTGACCGCCTCCAACCAACTGCTATATATACAGAGTGATTTATTTTACCAAATATGATCAGCTCTAATTTATCCATTAATTATGTATTTAAACTCAAATTCTGGACTACAGGTTTTTTATAATTACACCCTTAAAGGCCATTTTTTAAAATACTTAGAATATATATGCCATTTAAAAAATGTCTTTTGACAAATGTAATGATAGAGCTTCTTTTTTTTCAAAGGACATTTGAAACCTATTTATTTTTACTGTAAATTGCTCGAAATTTAATTTGTATTTAAATTAGAATAAATAAATAAAATTGAATCAAAATTCAAATAAGTAGTTACTGAGTTATTATACTTTATTATGTACTAAGTTCATGATAAAAAAATTTAACAGATTGGAAAATATTATGATTTTAGAATTATAACAATTATTAATAATTAATAAACATTGATCTATTAGAATTTTATAACTTGTAAGTGGTTTTTGGGTATAATAATTAATTAATAAAAATTGATTAAGTAAAAGTATATATTTATTTAATTATGTAACTATATTTTATAACCTCGATCCTCGATAAATTTTATAAGTTATGTGCTCTGTTCTATCATCACGAAGTTTGTAGGTTTGCCTATTACTGTTAAATAAGATATATATAGATATATATATATTTATATATTTGAAAATATAAGTTTATACCACCACAGAATACTGTTTAAATAATACATATTATGTAAAAATTTTAAAATAATATGGTTTTACTTAAAATTTTTAAAAATCAAAATTTAAATTAATTTATTTTTAAAAGAAAATTCACCCAGTTGAATGAATCGCCCTGTATACGAATATAGGTACAAAGAAATAACATGATATAGGTACATCAAGCAAAGTAACTCTACCCTCTGCTGTATTAAACATATATATAGCTAGTAAACTGTACAGATGTTCTTTATTTTAACGTTCAACCGGTTATGTCGTCAATATTTTTCATACTCGCCTTTTTTCTTTCTTTCTTTCTTTTCTTTTCAAGTATCTTCTTTGTTATATTAAATATATATTTTATTTTTGGCGAACGGGTTTATCGGTTTTTATTTGGACCACATAGATGTTGAATATGAGGAGGAGGTGATGGTAGAGGAGCGGGAGGGGAGGAGCAGAAGGCGGCTGCAGGTCTCGAATCACAAAAGAATCGTTGAACCATGCTGAGGTGACAGCGTGGACTGACTGAGATTGAGAAATCCACGTAGAGGCCCTAGTTTTGTTTTTTGTTTTTTTCGTCATTCTCACCATGTAATTTTTTTCTCCGCTCCGCATTTCGGACTGATACAGTCGATACAGATTATTAGTGCGTATCCATGGTGATCCTATATATTATGTGCTAGCGCGCGGAAATCGCTCGACGGAATTTCAAATTAAACAATTTGTATCTATATTATATAGGTATATAATAAATTACATATTTAATATATATATTGTTACTTCATTTATTTTTTATTCCGTTATTTTTTTACGTAGGCATCACATATATGATATATCACGTTCAATCCACTCAAAATAATAACGAGTTCGCATTTATTCTTCACTTCTTCAGTCTGTTTATTTTAGTACCCAACGGACATCTGGAATCCTCGAACGAGTGAGTGTGTTTGATTACTATACGTGTATTTGGTTTTTAACATGAAGTTGGCATACTCGTTATGAGTTACCATATACTAGTAATATAAAATATATATAACATACCAACATTATAATATATTATATTGACGATTTCATTTTTTTTTTCATTCATTTTTTTCGCTCGAGTAAATAGCTTTCAAATATTTTAAACATTATTTATTTTTACCAAAACATTAACAAAAAATATTCAATTTTAGGAATCTGCAAATACATTTTTATTTAAATTATATTTTTTTAAATGGCTATCATAATGTCTTTTTTTTTTTAAATTGAGAAAATTAAATTACTTATAAATTGTAATATTTGTTAATGTAACCTCCACGTTATACAATATCTTTAAAGGTAAATATTTTAGAATTCATATGTTTATCGAGTTTTCAAAAATGTGATACTCGGGTGTCATAAACATTTTAAGCTTACAGTTCATGAACTCCATGGAAAATAGCAGTAATACTATATGATGTCATTTTTCATATTTCTTTACCACTCAGGTATATGAGTAATTGAATTGAAGTATTCATTATATACCATGTATATAGACTATACTTCTACCTACCTATATAGATATAGTATCATTTACAATTCATATGTAATTTAATATTTTATTATTATATACGCGTACAAATTAATCAAAATACCTAACCTATGTATTATTGTGTCAAGATTTTATTCCATTATTACCAAGTCGTATTTATAAGTTATAACTATATAACACAAATTTAAATATTAAATGTAGGAGTCATTTCTTCTATAAATTATTATTTTGTAATAACTTATAATAATATTTTTATTAATTTAGCATAGAATTAAACAAACATAAAATATATACGAGTATAACACCCAAATTATGTGAAATATGGGTTATTACTTTTTTTTTTATATAAATTAAAATCCAAAATAACTAAAACTATCAAATTGTATAGTTTAATTTGATAATGATAATTGAAAAATGTTATCTTTATCATTATCGTGAATTGTTAGATATAAGTAAACTAAAGAAAAATGTCGCCGAATATTCAGTGTCATGTGTATTCTTTTAAATTTAAAAGATATTGACTGAATATAACAGCTGTAGGTATGTATACGTGAGGTCATCGACGGGCAAAGAGGATCGACCTTTCATCACTTTATTTTTTATATTTTTTTATTTATTCATTTTTTTCCTATTCTGCACACCTCTGTCTTTATAAAGTGTTTTCTAGGTTTATTCTCTAGGTTTTTGTACATATTGTATATATATATATATATATATATATATACCTATTATTTATTTATTTCCCAAGACGACTTGAAGTGGTGTGTAATGTAGCCGAAAAACACGCGCTCATTCAATCGTTACAACGATGAAGAACATAACGGACACACAACCGTTAGAGCAGACCTATGCGTACTGTTCTGCATTGTGCCTGCACAATATTCATCTTTATAATATTCTTTCGTTTCTAATTTAGGTATGAATGTATACCTACTCCCCAATGACTCAACATTACTTTATATGATGCATTTTTTACTTATATATAAATATTAAGTATAAAGGTATATAAGTATAATATTTATGATTTTCATATTTTTTTACACTGGGATAGTATTGTTCTGATCTTTAATTTTATATTAATAAAACAATTAAATTATTAATACAGTTGTTATGCTTGTTGTTTAAGCTGTCTTATTATGTATTGTACTATTATGGAAACATTGGAAACGTAATACAACGATAGAAGATTTTGTAATGAATTATAATAATGTATTCTTAAATCTTAATAACTACATACAATTTTAATAAATTACCTATTAATATGATAGACCAAATTAAAATAAAATATTAAAATACTAGAATGAGATAAGATCAAATACCTATAAATTATAATAAAATCACGCAGGACAGTTTATTGAAACCCATAGTAGGTAATACATAAAAATTAATTACCACTAATACAACAATAGTAAAAGTTTTTTCTATAAAATTAAAACACAGATATTAATCTTTTATTTTATTATTGTGTACGGTTACCGTATATATTATATTTTGAAATGTTGAAAACAAAAGGTTATTAAAAAAAAGAAATATAATTAAGAAATAGCAAATCAGGATTGAAAGGCATATCTAATGTATAATATATGGTTAGATATTCACATCTTATAAATACAGCGTTAAAAATTATTAAAAAATATAATAAAATATATTAATATTAAACATAAACATTAAAATTTATAATAAGCATTGGTTAAACATACATGTATTGTATATGTATAATAAATGCCATACGGTATAATAATTATCATTATATATGTACATATATATATGTATATACTCGCATAATATATACTTAATATGTATTGATAACACTATAATAGCCATAAAATATAAATATTTGTGAATAACGTGGCATAATGTCATTAAATACTATACTCGCACACTACCTGGTATGATACTATAATGTAATATAATATTAAATACCGACATACCGTTACCCCGCACTGATGTTTTAACAAACGCGATCGAGGCTTATACTTAGTGAAAAATAATATTTATGTATATGGTTATGGTATTTTAATCATAACGTATCATTATTGATATAAAATATAAATTTAAACACTGCAATCAATGCAAATCACCAGCTATATCGTGCGTTCATGAATTCATGCTTATAAAATACAAAAACGTAACCAATTTATGTGTACTAATTAGTAAAAATAATTTTTTCTTATTATTAAATAAATTCCGTGATATCGCATTAATAATTACCTACCTAACATATTTGTTCTGGTGTCATAATATTTTATAGATATAATATAATTTTATATTTATTGTACATATTATAGTAGTTTATATTTATAGTCATTAATCATTATTAATAATGCTTGTATTTTATGACTTGCAACGTGAATTAATATAGAATATCGAATATTATTATGTACTGAAAAATAATGGATATCGACAAAACAATAATACTATCGATGACACTGAATTTGACTTATAACAACTTGTAAGTTATGTTTAATGATGAACTTTATTTATTATATTGTTTAATACAATATAAACGGATGTCACACGAATGGTGAATAAAAAAAAAACTTAAAACTGCAGTTACACGAAGTAGTGCAGCGCATATTATAATAAAGATATTGTGCATATAATATATAAGTAACAATAATCATTATTAATTATAATATATCGTTTGTTACCAGCGTCGTTATAGTACATGGTAACTACGACGATGCGTCGCACTCCGATATACATCTACTTCCACTTTCTATAAATGTGCATTATTGCGGCGATTTGAACAATTCCGCGTTGCATGGAGTGTTTATGCGCGCGGTGTAGAAGAGGCAATAACCTTCAGCATTCCATGTTCCCCTGTTTCCCGTTCACCTCACACGTCGCTAACATATAGAATAACGGTAAAGATAAAAAAACACGGTTTTTTCCATATCAATTTAGTTTGACTACCGCCACGCGTTTGTCTATCGCACTATCGCTGAAGTCAATTATAAAGACATCAAAAACTATGACCGTGTGAACTTGGGTATACACTACTTGACGTAATAGTCAAATTTTCAGAGAACAATAAATTAAAAAACCATTTAACTTTCTGTTATGTATGTTATGTATATATATATATATATATATATATGTGTGTGTGTGTGTGTAATATTATCTATTACAGCTTAACATGATTTGTTCGAAAAGTTGAATATACGTAATAAATACAATTAATAATAGGTATTAAAGTTTTTTTAAATTGCAATATTTATATAAACATATTATTATTTTCTTATTAATCGAAATATCAATAAGAAAACAACTGATGGCTGATATTATATTTTTTACTATTTTAATTTAACAATTGTACTGTGTTTGAATATATAATTATTCTAAAGTTCAGTGACACAATAATTGGCATAATCTTAAATTTCGTAAGTGCCGTTTATTGTACTTCAATATAATGGTTTAATTATTTTTATTTTTTAAATGGTTATAATTTATTTTATCAAGCCAATAAAATATCAATAATTTATTAACAATTCTACTTAATACTTACGTTAAGTACCCAACAGTTTATTATCAATAATTCTGATAGAGTATTATGTAGTATATAACTACCTTCCTATTTAAGTATATAAGATATACAACTTGATGTATGTTATATCTTACATATCATACTATAGGATTTAAAAACCTATCTTAAGTTTTCAATTACTTAATATAAAATATTAACTTTAAGTAAAAATTAGCTAGATGTTAGTATACAATATGTATTAGTTACACATGGTAAGACATATCAATTAATAAGAATGACGAATGAGTAATACAAATTTAATTAATATATCGTATAGTGCGTATATCTACTATTATTAATTAGAATAAATTGTTTATTTTTAACTTTATTTAATATAATTACGTAGCGAACTAATTAATGATTCTTGGTCTATTGAAACTCTTAAAGAATCTGTGAAAACTTTTCAGGGCAACATTTATGGACTTTAGCGCTCTGAAGATGTTTTTGCAGTATATGTATAGCTATAGCTAAAAGACTTAAAATCAAAATTATAATATTAATACATAATATAATATAATATGACTTGACATAAATTATAAACTTGGTTTATATTTTAAAAAAATCATCGTAAAAATTTAATTATTATATAACTACTTTATGTATTTTTTTAGAATACTTATAAATATTAGGTATAATATTTTTAGTTTTGATTACAGTGACAAAAATGACACTATGACCGAGGGTGCAGAAGGTTGCAGCGACGACCCGCTGGCTTCATTGCAGTTAGACGTCGCTTCCGGTGGTCCATCGTCAGAAAGCCAACAACCAGAGAGCCAGGCGGAAGTGTCCACGCTGTGTATATCATCGGCAGACAATGATATCGACAAAATAATCGCCGGTGAATGGCACGGAGGAGAATGCAAAAGTATGTTAGCGGATTGAGCAATATTTTATATACGATATATATACCAGGTTATCCATTTCACGTAAAACACTCGTTATTTCAAAAACTATTAACATTTTTGAAATCGTATCTTTTAGATAATTTTAAGACATTAAATAACAACATTTAAAAATAATTATACTTTTATTATTTTCTTATTGTTATTCTTTTTTTAATGTTTTAGAACATTGATTTTTTTTTATTTAAAATCAGAATATTTTTTTAGTAGTTTGATACATAAAATTTTAATTTTTGACAGGTGGGTTATAATTTATAAGTAAGGTATAAATTTAAATGTCCCAAAAAACAAAAAAAAATGCCTTTAAAAAATATGGCTTAATGCACTAATAATATTATATAACTTATAATATTGTCCTTAAAAATTGTTTTTAATATAATAATAAATAAAATAATTAAACAAAAATCTATTTGTATTATTTAATTTTTCGAAATTTGGGGTATTTGTGATTAATATAAGTCGTAAATAAAACTTTATATCTATACTCGTAGCTACCTGTTTGTGACAAACATTTCATATGTCAGAAAATTATGCAGCTACCATCGCATTCGTCTAGCACATAAGTAAAAACATACGTAATAAAAATAATATGACAAAGCAAAATATAAATTATATACTTATTTAAATTTTTTTCTTTTAGTGTTGTTATTGTATAGTTTATAGTAAATTTTCATAAAATGTATCCATTATGATAAAAAAAATGAACCATGTTTTAAAAAAAATTCCAAGAATAAAATATTTTTAAACGAATTTGTGAATGACAATCAATATTTTGGGATAAATGAAAAAAAAAATCCAATTTGTATTTAAATTCACGCCTTAGTTAGAAGTGGTTATTGAGAGTTTATATGATGAGCGGAGTGGAGTGATTCAGGTGTACCCTGCAAAATGTTGGTTCAGTACTTCGTTCATCTAAACTTTAATTGATTTTTGTTGATCGAAATACTTTTAATAATATTTCGCTTTGTTTAGAAATTTAATGAAATTAAAAATGTAAGTTGTCATTCAAAGGGCAAAAACTTAAAAATGATAATAAAAAAACAGTATATATATATAATTTTTTCCCCAAAAATAATGTTTTTTAATAATTTAAAATATTGTAAAAAAAATATTTTTAAAACGTGTTTTCTTAAATAATGAGTATCTTATATGTTTGACGGATAACTCCGTATAAATCAATATTATACATTTCACATGGCCACAACTAAATTGTATAAAGTTTTCTGCAAAATAAACCCTTTTTTGCAAAGACTAAAATAGTATGTATTTTTTTGTACTGAAAACTCCATATAAGGGATTATTGATTAAACCAACTAAAAACATTATAGTGCCTCCACATAAGGGGAGAGAAGTTGCCAATGTGTACCTAAATCATATACAATAACTTACTATGCAACCACCAATTAAATATTCAAACATCTTATCCTTGACTGTTGACAGAAGATATATTATTAATTTGCTAGGTAAAATAAAGTACTTTAAATATTCAATATTTAGAGTTCATTGAATTTTATTATGATAAAAAATTTGAACTTATAAGATTTTTTTATAAGGTATCGTGAAAGTTAATTTTTTTTAATTTAATTCCTATGTTTAAGTGTACAATGTTTTAACTAAAAATTATTTAACTTAAATTTGCATTGATATTGACAATTGATAAGTGTATATTTAAAATTTTTCTATAACAATTAATAATTATATATAAATGTGTGAATCAAAAATAATAATAAAACAAATTTAACTATAGATACCATCATTTCAATGCGCACTCAACATTTTGTATTGCCATTAATTCATATATTGCTTCACTTTATATTTAAATAGGTATACTGTCTATAATTTTGCGAATTACTAGGTATGGACTATAATAACGAACACCAAAGTACTAAATATCATTCACATACGATTATATCTTCTTGCCTTTAGAACATATCCTGCCAGATGCTATGGAAATTTATTATATTATATATTATATACATAAACTAGAATGTTTAATGATATAGTTTTTTTATATTTTTGTTAAAAGCAGGTTGCTGTAGCAGGTGTGCGTTCAGAGAATGGAGGCTCGTTGGTGATAAGTTGCAGTTATTTTGTTTCAAAGACTATGATGCATTGATAGCAACTCGACCAGCGGTAAATTGTTATTTATTCTTACTATTTTATAATACTTTAAAATAATAATTCAAATTCTGTTAAAAGTACATTTTTTTTACACTATAACATTTAACTATTTGAGAATAAAAGCATATATTATTAATTATATTTTTACTGAAGATACTTTCAACAATTACTTTATAATTTTTGCTAATTTAAGTAGTTTATTAGGACTTAGAATTAGGAGTATTTTATATCACTATACACTGGTATATGTCTGCAGATAGATTATTTTTTGTATTGAAGTACTTACTTAAACACATAATTGTTTTTACGGAGAATTTTATCCAAAATAATATGTGAAAATAAAAAAAAAACTTTTCTACAATTTCAAATGATATGTGTATAAAATTTTAAAACCATACAGAAAATATTACACGTTTTAGGGGGAAAAAACCAACATTAACTACGTAGTTTGTTATACATTTTCTATCGTATTACAGATAGCGAATATACAGTTTTGCTTTCGGTTCAAGTCCAGCCCAAAATGTCTGAAGCATCCAAACGTGCCAAACGCCAATTGTTTCATATTTTTTGACATCGTTTCGGGTAAGCAATATATACATTACACAATTACAAACAATTTACGTGGTAAATGACCACCTCCTTACAGACAACTTTACATTTTGATATACGGTATCCACTTATATTGGTTGCAGGTGATATCCATAAAAATTGGATGCAAGTGGTACGCCGGTTGAAAGAGACATCAGCCAATGCAACCGTCGCACAGCTACGCCGGTGGTCGCAAGCGGTGGACGAGAACGGCAACACTGCGTTAATATTGGGCGCCAAGCGGCTAATGAACTGCGGATTGTTTAAACGCGCGTACCAGTTCGCAGTCATGATGCTGAAATTTGGTAGTGACGTAAACTGGCTGAATAACGGTGGTCGGTCATTGATCACGTACACTGTTCATTACATGGATCAGGCGATAGACATCACAAGACTCTTATTGAACTGTGGAGCGACCGTTTGGCTAGAAGGTGAGACGATCTACAGCGGAAAAGTCCCTCCCCAACCCATATTCCCATAACTGCCAACTAGATATCAAATTGACAAGGATTCAAGACCTATATTTTTTTAGTGGAAAATTACTTCCTTTATTCCACACACAGTAGTGTACATAAGGGAAAATTGGTGTAATGCCTAATGTAACAAAATTTAAAAAAAAAATGATAAAAATAATAAATTTATATGTTTACGATTTAGCTAGGTTTCATAATCATATTCGTTTATTTGATACGCAATAAACAACTAATAACTTTATACTTTATACTACTTATATTTCAACCGAAAGCATGTAGTTTCATCTTATCTTATCTTATACAAATATATACGATTTATCTACTACTTTTGTACTAACAAATACTATTTGCACACTTATTGTTGTAAAAAAACAAAATCCTAAATCTTCCACTGCACGCACTCGCGCAATATTCAATCCAGAAACATAATACGATTATACGAAAACTTTTCTAGAAAATTTACAATACATATATTTTAGATAAATTTAAAATAAATTACAATACTACGTACATTGATTCTCCTGTTAAACGTAGCAAAAAAAAAATTAAGAATTTACATTTCATAATTTATATTTTATTTTTTAATATTAAATTATTAAATATCCTTAAACAGTAAACATGCACTAAATCAATCTTACAACATTATTAACATAATATTTGTTTTAAATCTTTATATTTATCATTCACACATATAATAGAGTTAAATTTTAATTATAAAACGTGATTTTATTTTTGTTTTTTTTAATAGAGCGTACACTGCAGTCGCAATATATTCAAAATAAATTATATTATAATATATGTATAAAAGTAAATTGTAAATTAAATCCTAGTAAATAAGTCCAACCATATTTGAACCGTATATAAAACACTTCTTCAAATAGGTCGCTGTATACAGGGTTATTTTTCAATCACTTAAAAGATCGGTCCGACTTAAGTACGTCAGTGTGACTAAGACTGACGGTATTTTAGGTTCTGAGTGGGGTAAACAATGTTTGGCACCTACTACAATGATGTAAGTTTTTTATTTGTGTCTGTCCCTACATTTTTAATATATGGTTCAATCTTCATCGTTGGGAGTTATTTCTGATAGCTAATGTGATCTGGGTGATATTCTGTGGGGTCAAACGTGGGAAATTCTTTATAATTTTCTCATAACTGCGAAAAACTAACACAGAACGACGAAAAATGAAAATATTTACGCAATAGTTGTTTAAACACAATAGTTTTCTCTGTCCTTATTTATTACACTTATTTTATACCAAACACAATTTTAATAACTAGACCTTTAAAATTATAACTGGATAATTAGTTGGTTTATTATAATTTATTATTGAAACCAGTGTTACTTTAATAGTAATATATTAATATAGTATAAAATATCCTTAGAAATAGAGGCTGACATACGTCAAATTTTTGTCACTATTAAAAATCTTATTTAAATTAAATACATCCATTACTGTGACCCACTCAGTTTCGACTGCCGAGGCACATTCTAAACCTACTATACACCAGATTGAGCGTTGATCGCATTATTTTAACTTTTATAAATTACTGATAGATTGCAATTCGGAAGCTAGACTTCATTACGTGCAACTACTGAAGGAATATCGCACGAAAACGGAGACGGATCTTCAAAGATGTCTAACCGATGACCCGATTGAAAGCCCGTTAGACAGTATATTCACTTGGTTTCTACGATCCGTCATGATCAGAAGGCGCATGGACGACAGTTGCCTGCGCACATTGTCACTACTCTCACAGGTTGGTATAATAAATGATAAAATATACAAAGTAATATAAATAAATTATCACACTAAATTTTCAAGATCTATATTTGGGCTTATGGGTTAAAAAAAAATAATGTTTTAAAGATTAATTCTACTGTTATAACGCTATACTTCTTTACAAAACAATTAATTCGAATATTGATAGTAAATATTTTTATTAATAGGGTCCGGATATTAAAGTGCATTTTATTTTTATATTTACATGGCACTTTTCTAATTAAAATTGTATATACTTCATAATTAGTGGTTACTATTAAATTCATAGCTAATGCTGAAATTTATTTTTGATCAATTACTTTGGCATATTTGAATTAAAAAACATTTTAGTACTTATTGTATATTTATGCATTTAGGCATTTAAAAAAATAGTAACATTATAATTTTTTTAAATATATTCAAATGCTGTGATAACTATTAAAATTATTAATTTTCAAATCTAATATAATCTTTTTCGTATCTTCATATTGGTACTTGTTTCAAAATTACAATAGGTAATGATTTGTATT
Organism: Rhopalosiphum maidis; assembly: GCF_003676215.2. Taxonomy (NCBI): domain Eukaryota; kingdom Metazoa; phylum Arthropoda; class Insecta; order Hemiptera; family Aphididae; genus Rhopalosiphum; species Rhopalosiphum maidis. The sequence goes on from NC_040878.1 coordinate 49,828,560, forward strand.
GCGTAAATGCGCATGTACAATTAATTGATAGATTCTTAATTACATATTAAAGTATGCATTTATATAATGTAAAAATTAAATTAAAAATATTCAATAATTAATTTTATAATAAATTATAATAAACTATAAAAAATGTATCAATTTTTCTTCACTCAAAGATAGGTGCATGCTATAACTATCAAAGACATTACGTATAATCTACTTTGGGTGGCATTGAATGTTCTGAATTTTGTTTTCCTCATTTTTTTTAAATAAATTACTTCAACAAATAACAATATATTCTATTCCATCCCTTGTAATAAAATTATGACGTGTCCACATTCTGTTATGAAACCCAGTTGCAATTGTTGCAAGTCATTTCTACATTTTTAATTTCGTTGCGTATTTCTTGTTTTTCTTTTACCAATATAATTCATATGACATATCCTATTATTAAAAATATTTTTTTATATACAAATTTGGGTCGTATGCATCAATAATAGGATTTAAGCTATTTCAAAATTTAGATAAGGAGAATTTAAATGGATTTAAACATCTGTAAGTCCTAAACTTCGCAATTTTACTCTACTTATATAAACTTTATATTGTTGTGTTGTAAATGTATTATACTTAACGTCTAATGTCTAAATATTAATTATTTAAATACGTCAATACCTAACCTAACGTATGTTGGCATGTGGTTCTTCTTCTATTTTCTTTTTAAAAAACATTAATTAGGTACCTAATTTTTTTTTTCGTTTTTTTTTTACGATACGCCCAGTCAATGGGCGAGGACCCGACCAGGATGCACTCACACGTCATGCGCACTATGTTCAGTCACGCTCAGTGTTACAATATATTTGGACCAGTGTTCTTCCAGATCAAAAAGGCCCTGGCACCTCAGTGGGTGCAACCGCACTCGCTGCAGCAGCTGTGCCGCAAGTCCATACGGCGGTCGTTGTTCCGCGGCCGCCACGGTAATGCGCACCCCGACACGGTTGCCGAGCTAAACCTGCCCAAGCCCTTGGAGTCTTACGTCTCCTACCACGACTGAATCACTGCCTATAATCATCTCTTCAGCGACCCACACCCCAAATCGACAGGGGTTATCCACAGGTGTACGTCTTCCACGTTTCATAATATAAAAACAATCATATCCCTCACTCAAAATATCATTAAAAATTAAATTAAATATAAGCTGAGTTTATGAAATATTATTATAATGGAATTGTAGTTTGGTTACAAGGATTTAAAACTTATTGCAAATTGTTTTTTAAAAAGCCGCAAAATATATGTACGAAAATTCCAACTAGGAACAAATTTTTATACAGCACCCCGTGCGAAAGAGTCCACCGTGGAGAACCAATTTTGATTGGAACCTATTCGGAACTATATCGTAATTTACAACAGTGTATAAAAATTTACGTACAAAATATAAATAATGACATTTTTTTAAAACCTCCTATTTCCCAATCGCCCTCCGATAGCCAATTATAAGCGAGTCCTTATGTACAACCTATATAACATATGTGTATATCACATACTAAATTAATTGCCGAAGCTTTCAAATCGAAACGTATATTAGAGTTAATAGTATGATGTCACCGGTGTGACTATCTGCCAGCTAATTTCGTTTTGCCAATAATATTTAGCTAAGTCAATAAGTCCACGCGTAGCTCCTGTTATTTATATTATCATATTATATAACCAGCTTTTCGACAAAGTTATACCATTTTCGATTTACTCCATTTTTAATTATATATATATATGTGTTTTATTGCGTAATTCCTTAGTAATAATCATTTAACCGTTGCCTTGTTCTTATATAATAGTATTGAGTGTCTGCAAAATATTTTTTGTATCACATAATCATGTCTTTTAAAATTAAAAAACTAAATAGGTAGGTAGTAAATTATTATACCCACCTAATGAAAATCGATGAAACATTGATCGATCACTATACGAGTATATTATGATATAGACTCTATATTATAGAGCAAGCAGTATAGTTTGATATTACACGCGATCGGGTCGCATAAAAACGTTGTTCTTGCCACGTAATAATAATTATATATATATAGGTAAGTATAATTTCGTGTACTAATATCACAAAAGTGGTTATTGTATTTACACGATTATATTAATATACCCTATTATAGATACCTAAATTGTAATTTTTTATATATATATATAGTCATTAGAATCTATATTATGATATTATAATGTATGGTCCACGGACGATTTAGTTTAGTTAGTTATTAGAAATATATAATTTAGATAAACCATTTAAAATTTATTAAGTTACGTGTTTTACTAAATATATATCGCTTAATTGTACCCAAGTGTCATGACTGCATTATATTTGGTAATACAATATTATTATTTAGAATTATAATATAATAGTCATAATCATGAACCTACCTGAATATCAGAAAATGTCAAATAAACTGCGATTATTGTTAATCTTTCGTTTATAGGCCATGATTATAAATATACATTAACAGTTATTAGATTGTAACTCTCTATTGTAGTCCTCTGTGATTCCGCCTAGGTAGGTATATATTTGTTACATTATCTATGTATAGGTACCTTTATATATTATATTATAATATAAAATATGTTAAGATTTGTGATTACTGCCCTTGGCATTTATATAATGTATAATATTATAACACATCTATAATGATTCATTTCCTAATTGATTCCTAATGTTAATTATCAGATCGCGTAAGTCTTTATTTATTTTAATGTATAACATTAATGTACCTATATAATTATATCAATAAGTGTGATTTCACATATGCGTGCTTGTGTGTGTATATATATTTATGTGTGTGTGTGTGTTATCTAGTCGCAAAATAGGCGACCAAACCAAAGGGTAACCTTTTAAGTTATATTTATTATAATATGTTATTTCAAATTTTAGACCATCTATACCAAAATTATATAAAATAGTTCTTATAAATATAATATTTGTATCTATTCCAAAATGTTTCTTTGTGTGTGTGTAATTGCAATTTAATAAAACTACTAATTTAAGTTTTTTTTTTTTTTTTCATAAATTAAACTCCTTCAGTTAAAACGATAACAAACATATTATATATTACTTTTAAATAAAAACTGTAACAAATAATGATTTTTAATATTTTTTTAAGGTTAAGAACTAGGTGGTTTGGTTGTTTTTTTTAGCTTGGTTTTCAATTGTACAGCTTTCGGCTCCACGATACTCGTCGGTCTTTGAGCATTTTTTGGGTCAATTTTTGATAGAAGTTCAGTTTCGAGTTTTACGTAATAACCACCTAAATATATATACATATATGAATAATCATCAATATTCGTTAACAAATCATTATGATAATAAAAAATGTAATATTATAATATGAAGGGCCCCTATACTTAATGTATGTATTTCATTATAATTACCAGATCGTTGACTAATATCAACAACAGGATTGGTGGTAGTAGTCAACACTTGACTACAATCTGCATTCGAATTACCATTTTGATGTAACAGATGATGTATAATTTGTCTAAAACAACGTTCTTCGTATTCTCTCTGATTGTCCTGATTGCAACGCATTGGTGCCGTCAATGACCATTGATATGTGCCAGAGTATCTTTGGAATGAAAATATTATTAATTATTTACAATATATTGTATATACTGTGTATATATTACCTACATATTTACCGAACTTATAAGAATACAGCGGAGTTACCTGTATCTTTGTTTCAGTGTTCTGATTGCTTTCGAAGACCGTTTAATCTTTTGTTGTCTATTATTATAAGTTATCTTTTCCGAATGAGTCGAATCACTGTCACTGAAACTCGACAACGAATCTTCGACTTCTTCAAATGACGATCCAAACGATGAATTGATTTCATTCAATGGAACTTCAGTCGCTTCGTATACATTATTGTCACCTTTTATTTTAGGACAGAAAAAGAATGGCATTTTTCACAGTTATATTTGCGTGTCACCAATATACCTATGCTTAATTAATTATCTGTATCCAAATTGATCGCAGTATTGGGTAAGTTACTTTTAAAAAGAAATTAAGTTAATTTATATTTCAATAAGAAAAATAACTTTCACGTTACAAAAAAAAAACAATTGGTATACGGTATATATAAATATATATTATGATATATTATTTCTCTTATTTTTAATACAAATATTAAAATAATTTTAGCAAGAAAAAACAAGAAATTTATTCAGAGAAGGATTTACTATAAATAAGATGCAATGCAAGCAAACATTTTTTCAAAACAAGGAAAATTAAATTGTAACGAGTTGAAGCTTATAAAATAGATATTTATAGTAGCAATAAGACACCTACTTATTATATTATTAATTTTTCAATTAGTTAACATTCTTTTTGTTGGAAACACGTTATATTTTAGGAATTGATTATCAAAAATAATTTCCAATACTATTTAAAAAAAAAACGAAATTACGCTACAAATTGGCAAGGGTAATAGAATTCAACCATCGCCTCTACTATATTCTTAAATGACTTAAATGAACAGATATTACAACTTTATAAACCATGCACGCAATAAACGAATTATTTTTGTAATAATTAATTAATTAATATGAATTAATATACTTTTGCATAAAATACAGTCATAATTATGAATTATAATAATACGTGTTTATGCATTGTAATATTATGTTTTACTTGTACTAGGCGATACGGGTCGTTTAGCGAAAGGCTTATCCCACAATTCCGTCAACAGTTGTCTCTTGTTTGATGACGTGCCCATCACAATATTATCCCACCAAAACTGCGATTTCCTTGACGTACCTTCGTTTGAAACTATAAATAAAGCACAAAAACACGATTATGAAGTCTGAAAAACTGCGTATGCGCTCCTACTTGATTTCTATATTATAATTATATTATTATTGTGGTATAATGTATAAATCTGAGCTATTTAAGTATAGTATAATAGTATACCAATAAACGGAGCGAACCGATGAGATTCAGTGGCCCAAGCCTTATTGTTTTGATCGTTGCTCTTTACATCGCCTGTTAATAAAATGAGTGAAAGAAAAATAATTATTAATAATTAATCATTTCGATAAACATGAGTTACGTGCTACTTCTGACAATCAACCATATTTTTAAAACAGGTTTTAAAAATCGGTAATTTATGTGCTGTAATATTGTCAACAAATACCTCGACAAATACAACTTTACCTTTAAATTAATGTATTATAAATACAGTAAATTTATTTTGAATTGTTAATAATATTTTTTTTTAGTTATCATAATTTTATAATATTTTTATAATTGACAATAAATTTACAAATTGTAGATCTAAGTACATTGTACATCAAAATCTTATTTTGTATATTTATAAAAAAATTCTCTATACTACGTCTATTTTACAAGAAACAATATTAAAAATGTATTTATTCACTATAAAGCCTATTAAGACCCAAAACGATTTAATCTGTAGTACGTTCTGTAATAACATTAGTTCACGAGTTCTCTTATAAAATTTGGTTATTTTATATAATAGTTTTTCTTATTACCATTTAAAGCAATAAAAATAAGGGTAGTTTCTGGTAAAATAGTGAATCTTGTTAGTACTTTGAAGGGGTTAAAAGTAAAAAATTCCCAATAATTTTAAATAAATGGGAAAAACAAAAAAATAATGAAAAACGAGAATTATTATGCAAATAAGTATATAATTTTGTTATAAACTTAAATTTATCTTTGAAGTTAAGCATTTTTTCAAAATTTTGTTGTTTGTATAGCATCTTTTTTTAAAAATAAGTCAAAGGTAAAATTAAAATAGTCGGTAAACACCTTCGTATGAGCACAACAGCCTACCATGCGTATCCATAAGTTTTGTAATCCCATTTGAGAAAAACATAGGTGGATCGGTGATGGTTAAAGATGGAAACATTTGCATAACTTTATATGTTTCTATTTCGGCTGTATGTTCAAGTAACGGAATGTGCTCTCGATAGTGACAACCCTGTTTAAACATAATACATAATAATTGTTTATATTCCTTATCACATTCGGCAATGACAATTGTGTTAATAGTATTATTAATTATTATAAACTCGTTACTTTACGATTTGTTTGTATAATAATATTATCATTAAACAAATTAATATACGTACACGATGGGACTTAACTCAATCCGTTAACTAAATAAAACGTCATCAAGACTGATTTTTATTTACACAAGCCATAATATAGATAATAAATTATTTTGTTTAATGCGATAAACACTTGACAATATTACATTTTATAATGTAATTATTGGATTAATACAATTACAAGAGATTATTAAATACATAGATAAGCCATTTAATATTGTATATTTGTGTACATATCGCAGGGGACATAGTTACCGAAATTAATATAATAATATTATGTTGTAATATAAATTATGGTGTTTATTCGTGTTATAAAATTAACGTTACACAAATAATACGTTTAATTAATACAATTATTGCTAAAACAGGAATAATTTGACATGCAAAGATGAAACAAAAATATAAATATATAATCGTATTATATTAATGTTTGTCATCTACAATAACACATGAAAATATAGTTCAATATGTTTTAATTTCCTACAAATATATGTTATATTATCAGGGACAGATCCAGAATACCAAATGGTTAGCGTCGACCCAGAAACTATAAAGTTACATTTAAGCATTTCACACGACATGCATACATAATTCTCCATTTATTAAAAAAATCAAAACTGAGCCGTCGCGGGATGCCTGGCAGATGTGAAACATCATCAATTTTCTTTTTGTAATAATGTTGAAAATTATTATTATTATTTAATTATTATATATTTTTTTTTAATTATTATTATTATTATTAATTTTTTGCCGAGCTTCGGCGAATTGAGCCGACAAGCCATGATTGGGGCGTCGCCACGCCACAGTCGGTCTCACTACCGTACCGCGCCATTAAATGTTTCACATAAAAAAAATTATAGTTTAATAATTTAATTGTAAATAACTAGGAAGCTCTGTCCCCTTTTCGCTTCGTTTACCAGCCCCCAAAGCTCAGCCTAACCCTTCTGAAAAATGTCACTCTTGACCCAACGATTAATTGTAATAAATGATAAATTATAATTTAAAATAAAATTTACCGAATGTTTTTGAATAAAAGAGAGCTTAAAGTATTTAATAATAATTATTATTATTTATTTATTTTTTGGTTGACACAGCAATTTTACCTATCAGGTATGTATGAAAAATAAAATGTACACATAACTTAAAAATAATTTCAAGTGGAGGATTTGATACTTAGATAGTATTTAAAAATATACAAGATGAATATTTTTGGCATATATTCAAATCAATGTTCCCCTCCTCTACAGACGAAATGGTATATCTAATAAATTTTAAGAAAAACTTAATACTTCTTAATAAAAAAAAATAATACTTATAATCTCTTATTATTGTCTGTAAAATGTCAAGTTATTAATATTATTAATTGGATGTTTGAATTGGGATTTATCAAACTAATTATCCGTGCCATCATATACAAAACTCATTTCTGCAATGGCATAATAAAAAAACAGGATTATTATTAAGCAGCATAATAAATCAATACACGCTAATGAATAATTCTTCTGCGGCAAATACACACATTTATAACATTTTTAATCTTTTGTAGAAACTTACAAATGGATTTTTGATTGGCTCATATTTAAAAGTTTTTTCGTTGCAACATGGATAACGACCTAAAAACATACAAATAAGTTTTATATAAAGATACATTTCACTGGTGACAGTTATTTTTAATAACAAAGTACGAATTTTAACATAAAATTTCTTTAATTTACATTAATATAAATTATTAAATAGGTACCTAAACAAGAAAAGCAATGGAAGAAAAGCTCAACCAACGATTCCCCTCCCCTCGAGTTATTTCAATTTTTCAACACGACTCTAAATTAAGAAGACTCCCGAGGTACATGAAGTCCGTCCATCTCATGATATTTGTACAAAACTTGTATCAATATTTTGCAAGTAATTTGAAATATAACGCTAGTGTAAATTGGAAAAAGCCAAATTCATTAAAAGCTTCCCACATTATTGTATTAAGCTCAAGCTTTTTAATAACTAATTAACAACTTCCATCTCTATAAAAAAATATACAACCTCATATATTTATTCGGGGATTGGTCATTCAAGGAAATGGTATTTTTTCACATAAGCTGTAATTTTAGTTGCTAAAATATGAACATATTTAAGGTTAATACAACGATGTGGTGTATTCTCCATTAATTTTCCTACACTACCATTTCGGAAATATAAGATTTCAGTGTTAATACCTATGAGGTTTTAAATTTTTACCGTAGGTTGTAATTTAATTTTTTTTAATATTAATAATATTAATATTATACTGTTTCGACAGTATGTCATTGCTGTATACCTAACTATAGTAGCCTTTATACAACAATTATAGTACAAGTCATGATTTTTACCAATAGGGTAATAAAGATATCGATTGTTTTCCACCGGATAATACTGTGGCTGTTGCGTATGGAATTGACACCACCTTTGATTCTTGACCGGGTACATGTATTGGCAACGCGAACACCGCATGAAATGGCACTCTGACCATAGAGACCAGTAAACAATTCGCCAACACTTGTATTTAGAAAACAACGACTTCACGTGATCGTTTAATGTCCATTTTGAATCTCTGTAGTAGTAATATAGAGTAAGTATAACCAATCGAAATTAAAAATAAGTGATACTCTTTATTTATTTTTAATTTTAATTCAACTCGTATATTTTACTCTCAAGTATACTGTATACATAATATACTCTCAATCAGTAACTTAGCAGACATAAACAATAAGAAAAATAATATTAATTATAAATAGGAAAAATAATAAGATATAGTTATTAACTAATGTTTAAAATGATAAAACACATTTTTGAGTAAATATCAAACATGTATTTTTGAATAAATAATAATAAAAATTGGTTTATAAGTAAAAATCAAATAAATGCCTTAGCACCAAAAATTAGAATTAAATTTAATAAGTCGTAATAAGGATAATAAACAAATTAAATATTAATATCTAAACGCCTTTTATTTTTAGAAGCATAATAAATCAATAATTGTTTTAATACTTAATATTTATTTCAATATCCCTTTTGATTCATTAACATTAACATTCATTCATTAAGTACTTATAAGTATCAGATCATTTAATTTATATTATTATACATATCAGGCTATAGAAGCCTCTTTCAGTTGAAACTGTTTACAACTATTGTCACTGGTAAAATTGAGTAACATTTTAATATTACTGCGACATAGCAAATATATCTTTAGGGCATAATTAAATGGATCCATTGGGTTAGTTAGCACCGTTTTTCTGTGTTCCATTTCATTTTCCATAGTTTTACTTTTAATATCGATTTATTGATAAGCAGTTTAATTTAAATTGTCTTTATATAAATTATAAGGTGGTTTAACAACATAAAATGAACAATTACATACTTTTGAACGCTACAAGCGTCTTGTTGAAATGTCTGAAATTTATTTAACATTTTCAATAGAAAAAAAGTCATTTATAATTGATGGAAACCCTTCAGTATTAAATGCATTACAAATATTATTAAAAATTATTAAAATAAGTTCTATGTTTATGAGGTCACTTTATATTCTTGGAACTGTAGGAGACATACCATTTCAACAATATTACAATATTATAATAAAAAGATTAATTAAACTAAATTTAATTTATTATACTTTTTAAGATCTTTGCGGGATAATAATTTAACATAGTACTATATGATAATGTAATATTAGTTAATAATTAATATAATCTAAATTTCTCTCAGCATGACTAAGCAATGCCATTAATTCTGTGAATATCTCAATTATAAAATAATTAAATTTATTATAACTTATCTTAAGATTGAAAAATATGATAAAATATCTTTGGCATAAAATATTATTGAATGATAATGCTAGAATATTTAAAGCAAATAATTTAATATTTTACTAATTTATACATACTTACAAGATAAATAGAAATAAAATATCAATTTAGAGGAAAATATATATTACCTTAAATGACAAGCAATGACACTTCCATTTTGAGCAATCTTAAAAGTTGGTGGTTTACAAGGTATCCTGCCAGCAACGCTTGGAACCAAAATCATATTACATCGACAGCAACTAAAAATAGATCAGTTAAATTATTTTAAGATCTTAATAGACGCTATGATATTTATATAGACATTTTAATAAGAGTAATTGAAAACATTTAAATTAATTTATTTAAAACAAAACTGTGGTATTATTGTATTACAGCTATACGAAACCTTACCAACTTATTGTAAACGTATGATTAATAAAAAAAACCTTGTTTTATTTGATTGACTTAAATTATATCTAGTTCTGATATAAAATTTTAGATAAATTACCTTATTAAAATTATAATATAATTATTGTATAATAATGACCAATACCAAATATTTAAATTTTAATTAAATCATAGAAATAAGACACATAATATTCAAACTGAATTTTACATAAGACTACTAATATATATATATATATTTAAAATAATTATTAAACATAAAAAATGTAAAATAAAGGTACACACTATGTATATTCACTCGGTCTATTTCATTAAATAAAATTAATTATAATTATTTTTGATTTTCATATTTATTCCTTGTAAATAGGCAATTCAATTAACATTAATGTATGTTTAAGTCACAAAAGTATTTTAAATATTATAAATAAAATTAATAACGAATGTTTCAATGTCTAAAAAAAATATGTTTCTACTTGTGATAATAAATTATTAATAACGAATAATAAATCTAAAATTAATCTATAATATATAGAAATAATATCGTAATGTATTCCATTTGGCGGGTAATTGTAATAAGAATAATTGGTAATTAATCAATTAAGTTATAAAATTTGTTTTAATAATAGATTTAAAACCTTTTAGTATAAATAATTTAGTAATTAATATTTAATCATATTTAATAATATAATGTAATGTTTATATTTGTATTGTTGTATAGATGTACATATCTACTCAGATATCAAAAATTCATATTAATTACATAAAACAAGAGAATATTAGATTTAATATGACCATAATAATGAATGAATTATTATTTAATGGGATAGCTTATTAAAGAAACATTAATTGTGTTTTTTATATATTTTTAAGTAACACGAAACTGATAATATAATATAAAATGTTATACGATATGTAATATTTATATTTAAGCTTGAACTTTTAAATTAAAATATAATTTAACGATTTAATGTTTTAAAAAAGTTTTTTAAAAAGAAAATTATGAAAATTAATTAATTACTCTTTTTAATTTTATGTTTAACATAATGGTCATAAAAATTTCAATAATTTTAAATTATTAAAATAACTACATTTATTAGGAGAAAATTATTAAAATTATATTCGTTTAACTTACTAGTAAGCATAAGCTAGTGTACTATAATGACCTAATTCACGTTTTGAATCCCGTTTGCATAAATCCCATATCAATTTTGTAAACAAACGTGATTTTAATTTATCCTTTACGTCCACCATATTTTCTACATCACAATTATTAAACTGATTTGATAATCTAAATGGATAAACGCAACCAAGTTTGACAGTTATAAAACCAAAAATGATAAACAATAATTATGTAAATTTACTTACAAACCTTGTAATAACTCCATCATTAACACACCCAAAACTTGCCGAAGACGATAATACATCATTGATATTATTTTTGCAAAATAGTAAACATTCTTGAAATAATGGCTCCATTTGAAGAAATGATGCAGAAACCAAAATCGGCACTACATTTCCATTATCTGTACAAAAAAATGAGTATTTTTTTTTTTTTTAAATAAGATAATCATTATATTTAATTTAAAATTATAAATTAGTACCTAATGATGGCCACTCGTTTTTTGGTTTTAAATCCTTCTTAACCCACTTTATTAACCAGTCAAATATAGGTATTTCACAATGTACTGATATATCAATATCTTCCAACCGTTGTCCTAAGACATAAATAATTTTTAAATTCATAAAACGATGACAATAAATCACTATTGCTTAACTTATTTATTAAATCTCTTAATTGTATACCTTTGGTCACCTCAGAAAAATATCCCATTTTCGAGATAAGTAGTCGCTTAGGACATCGAAATACTTTTTTTAATTTTTGAACAGCATCACATACGTTAATCTCAATTTCCGTACTTTTTTGGTTTAAAAAATATATTAATAATGTACGAATGTATGATTAATGGAAAAAAAAATGTTAACATAGTATTTTAACTGCGGGTACTTACTCCTTATTAGATCTGGACGAATTGTCAATTGTATTACATTTTGGTTTTGAATACGTTTTGTCTTTATTCGAAGGATTATTACTAATTTTGGAGCCAAACGATTCAAATGTTTTCATAACATTTGTTGTCAACGTTTTTTTTACTATAAATGGAAGTACAGAGTCCAAAATACCTTCATTCATAATGTCTTTGAGCTTGTGTTTGAGAATACATTGCACTCGTTCGGTGCTTGTATTTAGCATTGTTCCTTGTCCCGTCTCGTTGTCGGTCGTGGTATTGGATTTTTTATCCGATAACCGTAAAAACAAATTATTACGAGATAGCTCAGTCCAATTGATGCTGCAGGTATCGAGTACTTGTTTTCCCTTGCCTGAAGTTAACACGTCGTTTATCCGATAGGCTAATATTAAAAAATCTAAAAATTCTTGTAAATCTATTCGATCACATTCGGAAGTCGCGCCTAATGCAGCAGTATCGAGTTTGTTAGATTCATAGGCTGATGAATTCATAACTCATGTAATAACGATTTGCATTTTTGTTGGGTTTTATACGAAATCACGGTACACACGCCCAACCCCGTCTTGTTATTTTTATTATTATTTTGATCATGACGTATTTCATTTTATCCTAACTACTCATATAACTAAACACACTATAAACAATTACGTACAATATAACGTCATCATTTTTATAACTAAACAAACAATAACTGTACCGTATACGCGTATTAACGCTTATAATATTGAACTATTGAACTTGATTGGTGAAAGATACCAAAAAAATATACATTATTTGACTAGAAAAAAAATAATGATTATAGAGACGTATTTGTTTGTTTCTATAGAAACAATGATATACATATAACGCAATAAGGTTTCACAAAATAAGTCAAATTACGGTGTTTATATTTGGTTACCAAGATACAAAAGATGTTTAGAGATGTCATTATTTGTTATTATATTGATACATATATATACACCTATAGGTGGAAACAATGATGCTTGGTGGAGAGGGGAATCATGTGAATAAACTACAAATAATAAATGCTACTTATTTACTTTATTGGTAATATATTATAAGCTTATTTTTAGAAAATTCATATTAGTTGTAGAAACGATTTTTCTATTGAAATATATTGTCATAACTCTGTAATACTGTTGTTGTTTCTTTTTGATAAGAATAAAAATTAAACGCCATCGTGAAACACGCAGCGTAGTAGGTAGATATGAAACTATGTAGTTATTATAATGACAAAAATGTACACTGTACAGTAACGTGACGTATGCCGCTAAATTGCCTATACAAAGCGCCGTCGAAAAAAAGTCGTTGAATATTTTATCGACACGTGATTGTTGTCTTTTGACCAATCATTGTTTTTATATTTTATTAATGGATTTATATTATAATATATTAGTAGACAATTATTCATTTTATAGATTACATATTGGACGGCTTTACTTACGTCACTTTTTATCTATATACATGAGACATAAAAAGGAATACATTATTCTAAAATTAACCGTTGATTATTCCCTCGTGCTTTATAGTTTTATCTCTATAGGTGTACACAAGCAACAAGTGCTGAATTTGATTATAATTAACACGAAAAAATATTCGCCTATTTTAGCAGTAGTAGCTTATTTGATATTTTCACGATTTACTATTCTCCTGATAAGCAGTTGTATAAAATACAATTTGTTTATTTATTTTATATTTATATATTGTCTGCCACAGAGATAAAATAAACAAAAAATATAACTATTAATGTGAAGTATCTACTACTTATGATTTTTATGAATATATTATGACTCCATCGGATGGCACCTCGCAGACAGTCTTTTAAATTTCCTTAAATATTTTCTTACCAAAAACATTAACAATTTATTTTCCATAGTAGATTTCAATAATCCAGTTTCGTAATTTTTCTTTATCATATCACCGAAACTAGTTCAACCGACTGACGTTGAGTAACCTTTGGACATTATTCTATGAAATTTAAAGACAGTTGTCAGATAATAGATTTTAAAAATACTAAGCGTTATTAGGTTATATAAAATATTATATGGAAATGTGATTATAATGTTCTATATCTATATTATAATATTCCAACTCCCAACCGTTATATAATATAAAGAAAAAAATCTTGTTTAACCACGCCTCTCGTCAATTTTCATATTTTTATTCACGACTTACGTATTTCAATGAGCTATTAAGAACAATAGTACAAACAAAATTTGTCAGTCGAAATTGAATTCTAAGTTATAAGATTTTGAAGTTCAACAAATAGGCATACATTACGTGTTATAATGTAATATTTTTTGGCCCGATCCATTACACTGATAACACTTTACGATTAAATTTAATGTCGTAAATACAATTGATTACACGTGATGCTTATTGTATTATAGTGCTATTGTCAATTTTAAATTATTATCATAAAAAACTACTAATTAATAGCTCACTTTTTACTACTTTTTCGTCGACAATTTCTGGACTTTGCACAACTATATAATTATATTGTCTGTTTTTTATTTTATTTTATTTTAACACACATAATGCTACACCCGGTGAAATACATTGCAGATATTTAAATATTTCACCATATATAATATATATTTAAAATAATGATATATTGATATCTTGTTGATTTTTTGAAAGTTTTTCAACAAACCACAAACTGTGAAGTATTTTCCGCCAAGTACCTAAATGTTCAATTTATTCTATATTCATAAGTACTTTGGAGATATTTATAAAGACTTAAACCACGATAAAAAAATCATTACATTTTGATTGGTCTGTGGTCATATATTTAATACCTAGTTATAACAAAAATAGAAAAATTTTGCAACATTTCAACAGACTTCATAAAAAATTATAACTTCTAAGTCAAGCACCGACGACAATTTTTGATTGTTCCATCATTCTTCACTTATTGAAATACGGAAAAAATAAATTAAATATAAAGCCCTATGAGTTTTAAAATTTATTTAAATAGTGAAGTGTATAACGAGTTTAATTAAAGTGAAATATTATTTAACAAAAAAGCAACATCTGTAATAAAGAAATATATATCATTTGAAACTAATGACTAATGAATAATGAGAAAGGAAAATAGATTTTTTTTAATGATTATTATAATATACTATTCATTCTAAATACATTTAAATGTAGCTAATGTAGGTACTAGACATGAGCTTAAACTGGATATAATAGTTACAAAGGCTAATCCTGTATAATCAAATTTGAAAATAAATCATTAAGTATAAATGCGTCTTCCCCTCGTCATTATTATTTTTTTATTATTATTATAAGATAAACATTATACAGCAATTATCCTATAGTTACTCACAACGATATTTTAAGCTATTTTCCATATTTTTGTAAGCACTTCAATTAATGTTAAATAAATACTTTCACAAGTTATCATAATAGGGAATTGAACATATTTTACTATTTTTATTACCACTAAAACCAAAAAGGTTGACGTTTTTAGGTTAATCCTGTAGGGATTGTAAGGGGTAAGGCCGTAAGGGTGATATATGGCTGCTCGAAAAGCAAAAATATAATATATAAATTTTGTCCCTAAAGTCCCAAACTACGGTATCACACTAGTACAATTTATAATTATTTCAGTGATAAATAAATATACATAAATGTGGTTCTTACAACAGTAATTCTATAAGAAATGCGAATATCATTAAATTGAATTTTTCTTATAGACGAATGCGTTTTAAAAAAACAATATTTAATTACATTGATTCATCGTGGTCTCGCTGAGATACAATACCTGTAAACGAACACTTCTAATGTGATATGGTATTTTGCGCCATCGATAATAGGTATATTTAAGTACGTGTGTATATGCGCCAAAATTTAATACTTATAACATTTAAACATAATATTTATATATATTCATATTTATTGAAATGTAAACAACATACATTTTTAATTTCATATTCCGAAACAGAATATTTCTTGGACGATACATAAAAAAATATTATAAACGTACATAAATCCACGCTGGTTTATACTTATTAGTTATTTAATCGATAATAAGTACTACAGTTGTAGTCATCAACTAATGTAGTATGTTCAGTAACAGTATCTAATATCTATATTTTGTCCACGTCCACACGACATCGTCGAACTCAAGGTGGAAATATCCATTATCCACCTTGATCGAACTATAATAAACAGTACTGTTCCGTGATAGTACTATTACCTGTCTATACAATAAAATTGTGACGATAATAGTTTGTAAATTTGTTACTAGAGAGCGGTTGTACATATGTTATGTCGCCACACGTCAATCGACATTTTTGATAAGGAAAATATCGAAACCGACCATCTTTCTATATCTTTCCTTCTTTTTCGTTTTCGTGCCGAGTTTGTACTGACGTAGGTGTACATCTCTGCCGTCTCTACCTCAAAAGTCTTATAACCGTACGACTAACGTGTTATTACTTATTATTACTACAACTACCTACAACACTAGTGCTCCTCGCAGTTACCTTTTATTATTAATTATATTTTTTTGTTATTACTTTTGAATTCCGTGTTACGACTAAATATGTTTTCCAAAGTATTCAAGAACATCGTTAACCAAGGAGTTAGACAGTATTCTTCAAAGGTAATAAAATACATGTTTTATAACTATACCTACCACACATTTGAAATATGCTATATATAATTATCCTGTTAACTATTGATTAGTAATGAAAAATGTTCAACTCTTCGTGTTTGTTAAAATTTGTAATGTAAATGTGTTTTTTTTAAAATCTTGACCATCATATCGATTAATTACACACTATTACCTATTTAAAAAAATAGCTTGGGTAGAATAATACTTTAGTGGTAAATATTTTTTTATTTTAAAATTCTTTATTTTTCTAAACATGATAAATATTATATTTCATACATGTGATTTGTATTTATTATGTATTTTTCCATGTACCTGTCCTCATATTTAAATAAATTTAATTATTTACACTTGTATGTTGTATATATTTATAGAAAGGTTTAAAAGTAACAGTATGTGGAGGTTCAGGCGGCATCGGTCAACCCTTGTCCTTATTGTTGAAACAAAGTCCACTCATCACGGATTTAGCTATTTATGATATTGCTCCAGTAACTCCTGGTGTGGTTGCTGATCTAAGTCATATGGATACCAACTCAAATGTAACCAGTCATGTTGGATTGGACAACTTAAAAGTATGTATTTGTATGAATTATTTAGTTTTTAATAGACAGTTAGTAATTAGTATTCATAGGATACAATCAAAAAACTGAAATTGTTTAAAAAAAAAATGTTTGCAGTTACAAATTGATAAAATATGCACCATTATATTAAATAACAGCCATAATAATATGATATCCATAAATACTTACAAATTAAATTGTTCAATGTTTTTACATTGATTTTTAATTAGTTCTAAACTAATTTGTGTTTAACAGTTTTTAATTTTTTAAATGATACAACTTTATAAAACCATCCCTAATCAAATATAACCTTTATGAACTGTGGATAGCCCTACTGATAATATTACATAATTTTACATTATGTAAAGATTGTTAAATCAATATTAACCAACAAAACAATATAAATGTTAATCTTCAGGTATATGCCAATATAAAATAAAATATCTAAATGATTTAACTAAAATATTAAGATTTAAAGTGAAATATTTAAAAATAAAATACTTATCAGTGAGTTTTCTGAATAACTATTTATTTTTAGTGAACCAAATTAAATTTTAAATAATAAGTGTAAGTGGTTAGTGTTTAAAATCGTATAAATTATATTTTATAACCCATTACTTTTATATGTATATTCACAAACGTTTTATTGTACCAACATAATTTTTTTAATTCTAATTTATTGTATAATACTTAAATTATTAAAAAAAATTGTGTGTATGAGATAATAAGAGATTATTTATATGTTTAGTATATAAATAACACATTGTCCTTAGTTTTTACTTATATTATTGCCAATATGTTTATTTTCTTGGCAGTCATAAATTTAATAAATTCTAAAAATAAATCATTATATGTTTCAAGGAAAAGTTTTGATTGCCAATTTTTTTACTTCCTAAATTGTATTAGATAATAAGATGTCAATCTTTGAAATTGGTATAATTTATTTTTAACTTGTTATATTAATATCCCTTCTTAATTTAATATTTTATTTTGATGTAATTTTTTGTATTTACTTTTTTTTTAGGATGCAGTTGCTAATACCGATGTAGTTATTATCCCAGCAGGAATTCCTCGTAAACCTGGTATGACCCGAGATGATTTGTTCAATACAAATATTTCAATTGTATGCGATATTATTAAGGTTATTGGACAAGTCAGTCCTCATGCTCTTGTTGGAATTATATCAAATCCAGTAAGTACATAGCTTTATATATTTGACTATATAAAATATTTCATTCAATGCTTAAACTTATTGGAAAGTAATGAACTATTACCTAAAATATTCTTTTTATTAGGCAAAATTAATTAAACATTTGTTTTATAGTAATATATTTTTTTAATGTGTAATCTGTTGATTTAAAATACATCTAGTGTGGATTATCTTTTACAACTTTGAAAGCAGTATTATTTAAACATTTTTACTTACTGTGAGGTATATAATATATCTCAAATCTACCTATATATACTATCAAAGACATTATTTTATCATTTAAATCTTAGACCCATGCTTAGAATACATTGTTGTATTGATTAACTAATACTCCAGAACTGAATTACTATTATTTTACTAATGTTGATCGTAAAACCTAAAGAACAAAACCCTATATTTACACTTTTAACACCTTTTTTCTTGATAAATGCATAAATTAACATTTAAATCTGTTTGTGAATGCAAGTACATGCAACATGCTACATG
Source organism: Rhopalosiphum maidis (assembly GCF_003676215.2). Taxonomy (NCBI): domain Eukaryota; kingdom Metazoa; phylum Arthropoda; class Insecta; order Hemiptera; family Aphididae; genus Rhopalosiphum; species Rhopalosiphum maidis. Next base: position 49,847,783 of record NC_040878.1, read on the forward strand.
TTGTGGATGTTAGGTGTTTACACATATAACAAGAAAGTGATTTTGTGTTCAATTTGTATGATAGTTAAGTTTTGAATTAAATAATAATTGTAAATATAGATTAAGTTTATTTGAACAATCAATAAAATAAAAATTAGTTATTACAAAATAAATTAAAAAAACTTTTAAATAATTTAAATATGTGTTAATTTAAAAATAAAAATAATTCTTTATTTTTTCATAATAGTATTAGGACTGTAGATTTACAATAACTAATTATTATTACTATATTTTATTTTATTAATACATGTAATGTATTGTTTTTAATTTAAGTATACTCGACATAATAGTTAATAAAATAAAAAACTTGTTTTAAATTATCTCAATTTTTTTATAGTGTAATTATTTAATTTACAATAACATACATTTTCTTCTAGTTGATAAAACATTTTGAAAAGTTTTCAAAATAACTATTTTGTTAAGTATTTAAAAATATTAATATTCTTTTTCTTTTTAATCTTGATTTTTCAATAAATTAAAAAAAAAATTATTACATTTTATTCATAGTAACTACTAACGATAATAAACAATAAATTCTGGGTGAAAAGTATTGTCATCATGTTTAACATATACTTTACCTGTATTACTTAAAGAAGTATCATTTTCACATTTTGTTGGTACATCTCAGTCATAGTTAACATCTACCACTTCTATTTTCTTTGTTAGCACTTCACAAATTATAAATGCTGTAAATATATTTGAGAATTAAAATTTAAAATCTATCTGATGTGATGTAAATTTGATATACCCCCATCTGAACTTGAATGTCTGTGTGCATATTTAGGACATGTTGAAAAGCAAGCACCAATTCCAAATCTCGACCTGTATGTCTTATGTCAGTCTATATTAACCTGTATGTCTTATGTCAGTCAATATTATTTTGAGAAATACTTAAAGTATTTTTTGGTGAAGTTGCATGATATAATTGTCTTTCCTTTAATTGGTTACTGTTACTTTTAATTCCTCTTTCCATAATAAATACATACCATAAAGTTGAGGATTGTTTACTTTTTTCACATCGACAATCTATAGTCACCATATGATGTTAATATGTTATATAATGTACATATACCTATTATGTTGAATAAAATATAATCCAACTAAATTATTAAATTACTTTCCAGATAAAAACTAGTTTAAACAATGTTGACTATTTTATTTTTATATTAATTAATGTTTACTTGAAATACTTACTTTAAAATATGTTCTTATTCCAAGAACAACGATTTATTTGTATAGTCATAATCTTCCAGTACATTTTGTCAATAAACACTGATTAAAGGTGATGCTTTAGAAAAATCACTAAATATGATTATACAATATTAATTTTATTATACTAATAATATTTAACGTTTATAATATTAATTGATATGTGCAAATTCTAAAGTGCTTTTGCTTAGGTCAACAGCTAGTTAATTGCTTAAGATGAAGGCATTTAGCGTGATCTTTGTAATGTAAAAAATGTTGTAAACAACATATATTACCTAACATATTAAATATGAATTCAGCAAAAACAAATTTTGCGTAATTTTCTTTTATTGATAGTTTAGTTTAAAACTAAATTGTGTTATAACTATGTAAATTATGATATTTTTGAATTATCATAACTTATTTTAAAATTTTTAATATCAATAAAAGCCAATAAGGTAATCTAGATAATATTTTTATTTTAATTGTATTACCTTTGATTATAGATCAGTTCATTAATATTACTAAGTACACAAAATTGGCTCTGCTGAACTGTATTTTGCTATATGTAAACAGAAACAAAACACGTGGGTTAGGTGTTTTCTTAACAAACTTTATAACTCAATAAATAAAAATCTTCTCGTGGTTTAGAACTGAAAAACACTATTCTCAAAATGTAAATTATAATTGTAATTTATAAATAATAGATACTCACCAATCTAAAGTCATTGCTATTAGTTTGATTTTTAAAAATTGTATTAATTTGTAATTATAATCAACCAACACCCTTATAGTATTGTTAGCTACTGATCCAGCTTATTTTCTATATTACATATACTGAAGTTCATTGTATGATATCTAAGTACAATTTTAGGTATAATTCTTTGTTCTAGATTTCATTATTGTGAATATATTATTTTGTTTACTCTGTAGTTAGTAGATATTATTCTGTATTATTAATATTTAAGTACTAATGTCTTGTCTTAACTATTGAAATAGTATACACTGTGTAAACAAATAATTTAATTTATCATTTCAGTCGAGTTCGAAGTATAAATAATAATAAGTTCAGTTAAATGTTAAATAAGAAAAACTGTTAATTCGTTTATAATAATATCAAATTTATTAATATCATTTACATAATATGTTTTGTATATTTGTTACCCCAAATAATATGTCTGTAATATTTAAAATTCTTCTCATACATACAGTAAATTTAAAAGTATTTTATAGCATAAAATATAATGGCATATTGTCAATTCTGGACTTAATGGCTTTTAAATATTTTTTCATATAATTTATTTGTCATGTCTCGTGGTCCAACTTCAGTAGCAATATCCAATATCTTTACTATGTCCAGCAAGAGAACATACCAATTATATGTATTTTGACCTGACACTGCCCTCAAGACCACTGTCGATATGATAGGGTATTTCTGGAGAATGTATAGAACAAATTTTCGTCAAGACACAGCATATTCTCTTGCTGGACAGAGTATATTTACATTAATGTTTTTCTGATTTATGATCAGTTTGTTATTAGTTTATATTTAATTATATTGATCATTAGTTAACATTATTTACTGTGAGATTTTAATATATTATATAATTGTATATTTTATTTAGGTCAACAGTGCTGTACCAGCTGCTGCGGAAATATTGAAGAAACTTAATGTTTATGATCCAAAAAGATTATTTGGTGTGACCACTTTAGATATTGTCCGATCTAACAGATTCATTGCTGAACTTAAAGTAAGTATTGTCTGTTTATATAATTTATGGTATATATTTTATGTATTTTATTAATAAATATCTATTTTGTAGTGTCTTAATGCTACCGATGTCAACGTTCCAGTAATCGGTGGACATTCCGGACCAACAATAATTCCCTTAATATCTCAATGTACACCTCAAGTGAAGTTTGACCATGATGTGCTCGTAAAACTTACAAAACGTATTCAAGTAATAGATTTTTTTATTAATTAGACTTTTGTGTTTAATTTTTGTACACAATTTAATAGTAAAAATCATTTATTTTTTCAGGAAGCTGGTACTGAAGTTGTACAAGCTAAAGCCGGAGCCGGCTCTGCAACCCTGTCTATGGCGTATGCAGGTGCCAAATTTACAACTTCTATGTGTAGAGCAATTCTTGGCGAACCAAATGTCGTAGAATGCTCATTTGTAGAGTCGACAGTAACTGATTCACCATACTTCAGTACACCAGTTCTCATTGGGGTAATTTTGTGCTTATGTTGTTATTTTTTATGTATCATAAAAGTTTATCTTCCAAGGCTATGTATATATTATAAACAGCTTATATTAAATTTAATTAAATGCCATTCAAATCAATATCCAACATAATTATTTTGTTATTGTGTAAAAATTATGATAACAGTTTCATAATAATTGCAATATTGCATATTTATATATGCATACATTTTATACAATTATATTTTTTCTGTGCTTATCAAAATAAAATCATAGAATAATTAAAGTGATTCAATTTACTTATTTATCGGTTATTCATGTAAAATGATTTTAAAGTTGAGTGAATACTTGATTTGAATTTTTTTATTACTCTTTACTTAACTTTTTTATTGAAAAAAATAGATGTAAAAACTATAAATGTATTGAAGTTTTTAAATTTTATGATGTTACAAAATTAAGGCACTTCTAATTTCAAGTTTTTATCTATTTAATTATTTAACTTTTTTCCAGACCTATTAATTATTATATAATAAACTAATTTAAGTAAAAATAGAACCTTACAATATCAGCATACACAGGAAATATTCTGTTCTCTTATAATTTAAAATACTTATACTAGCGATTTTAAATACTCAACCCTTTTCTAGTTTGAGTTGTCAATTCGACATGACATACAAAAAGAACAATATTTGTTTAATTATAATTAATTCACATTGAAGTTGCAACTAAGACTACTGACACCATAACTTGTATATAATCTTTAATTTTAAAATTTTCTTTCTAGAAAAATGGAATTGAAAAGAACTTCGGCATGGGTAATCTGTCTGATTTTGAAAAAGAATTACTAAAGGCTGCCTTACCCGAATTGGCTTCCAACATTAAGAAAGGAGCAGATTTTGGCAAGAACTACAAATAAATGTCATTATAAATAGATTACTTTAATTCCGATCCATTGTATTATTTACAACCACGTACTACTACTTAAAAGTATTTAAATTGAAAATATGTCCTCTCTTCGTTATACTTCTACATGACAACATTTTATGTTTACCGAATATTATTATATACAAGATTTAAGATTTTACCCTAAATTAAATTATAAACATTAGACATATGATTTGTTATTTAATTATTTATTATAAACTAAGTGTCACAATAAATGCTAGTTTACGTAATAAAACTATAAAAAAGATATTACAAATTACTGTTTTTGTTTTCATTCTCGTCGCTGCAACTTTAGAAGAACGTTGTTAAGATGTTCTAATCCAAAAGTTCTTGAACTCTGTCAAGTATACAAATCTCTGATGAATAACTTTCAAAATGTAGTCTACATTTCCCAGTTTTATTTTATTTTGAAAAATTACTTTTTTTATTTTATTTAATAAGGCTTCAACTTTTGAGGTCATTAGCCTGTAATAATTACATGATAATAACAGTTAAGTAAAGGTCTTACAACTATGGAAATACATTATGTTTAACACTAGAGGGAGTTTGTGAAATATATATACATTTTTTTTTATTTTTTATTTTAAATTTATTTAGCTAAACCTATGTTTGTGAAAAACTCGTATATATTTTTTAAGTTCTCTTCACCAAATGCTTGTTGCATCGTTAATGAGTTTCCAAGAATTTGTCTAGAGCTGTTAACTTTGGGCATTCTAGTGTGATATATTTGTTTGTCAGAACTTTGTCACAGAGTTCACAAGTCGAGCGGTCTTTCTTAGTCATAAGGTGCAAGTGTGTAAGATGGAGTGTCCTATCTGAGTTCTTGTGATGACTACTGCTTCGTGCCGGGAAGAGGTTAGGGGAGTTTTCCAAGGGTCGATTGATGATTTAAGTTCTTTGAGTTAATTTGTATTTGATGTCTTCTCCCACGAGTCTTGCCAGTGACTTTTAATTACGTTATTTATTTTTATGAGTGTGTCGTGAAATTACTTTTTCATATACAACTTTTTTTACAATAAATCTTAGAAAATAATTAAGGTAACTCGATCAAAAGATAAAAATAATATACTTTCTAATCCTCTCTGTTATTGTACTCGTATGTTATACGTCCACAGCCTAAACCATCAATAGCGCGCAATGATTCCATGTAATTTGTATTGCAGACCACTATTAAAAACCACTGTTCTGTACTGTTATTACATCAATGAAAAAAGAAGAAAATTGGTTAGCATAACGTTTGGTGTTTATGATTAATATATGCTATGTGGTGATGAATTCTTAATCGACATGCACACACTAAAACGATAATTGTTGCAGCCGTATACTCGCATAGGTATAATTAGGCTTTTCAAACTAGGTGGAGAAAGGCTTAAGTTAAATTAGTTGAAATTAAATATATATTTTTTTTCAAAAGTTAGTAATGCTTACTCTCCACTTTATATACATTACTAAAATAATATAATGTAAGTAATTATTATATTTTATAATATATTTTACCAATTATTTTCTATAATTTTCCAACGCAACAGGCAATACCAACATGTTCTTGTAAATAGTATCTAGATTACAGATCTAGGATCTGTGATCTTGGTCACAGAAATATGGAAAATATCTTGCCTTAAATTCTTGATGGCTTACTTGAGCTCCCAAAGCCCTCTCATCAGTTTCACCAAGTTAGTTATTTTAAACAAAAAATTAACATTTGCCCCATGAATAAAAGACGGCTATAGATGCAACCAATGCAAGTAATTTATGAAAAAAAGAAGCAATGCTCATTAATTAATTATTCCAATCTTAAATTTTTTATCATAATTTTCTTTTAAAACAAAATATTTATTTTATTTTAGTTGTGTTATAATGATTTAAACAAATTCAAAACAAAAATTATACTGCCTTCATTTTAGTTACTATACGTTATTTATAATTGATTTTTTTTTTTTAAATTTTAACCATTGTTTAATTTTCATTAATGAAATTATCTAAAATACTAATCCATATATTGGCACTTTTTACAAGAGTCATAATTACTAGAAATTTACCCAGGTCCTAAATTAGTAAATTATAGAAACGAGGAATTATAAACGACAAATTATATTATATAACATTTGAATACATTTATTTATCTAAAAAAATATATGTAAATCAAACAAAATACTCAATTATAAAATCAAGAAATTAAAGTTATATTTCATTAAAAAATATAATTATGATTATTTAATTTATTGAATCTGATAATATTTTATACCTATAACTTATTTTGTTTTAATTATATACAATATGATGTTAATTTAAAAATTTATCATGAATTTATAATAGTATATAAAATATACTATACAGTTTTAACAATAAGTGAGTTGAAAAAATTATAATATATTATGTTTGGATGTTTTCAGTAGGTATAATTTACACTTACATGGGTATACTTTTAAATATGAAAAATTCAGTCTAAACATCAGTAAATTGTGTAGTACACACTTGAATTATTTGGTAACGGTATATCAGTATTAATACTTATGGCTAATAACTCATTAAGAGCTGTTATACTCTTTGAATACATTTCCAGCTATCACAAGCTTCTGAATTTCAGATGTCCCTTCATATATCTCTGTTATCCGAGCGTCGCGGTAGTGTCGTTCAGCAGGCATATCGGAAACATAACCCATACCACCCAACACTTGAATACACTGATGTGCATTAAATGTTGCTGCTTCAGACGCAGCTAATTTGGCCATTGCTGCTTCCTTTAAAAGAAAAATCATTGTTAAATTAATAAGTCTAATAAATAAAATAAAATATACGAACCTTTGTAAATGGCTTGTGTTCATCTTTTAAGACAGCAGCTCTCCATGTCAACAATCTTGCACTTTCTACTCGTAAAGACATGTCAGCAATTTTATTCTAAAAAAAAAATTTTTTTTCTTATTAATATACAGTTTAAATATAAAACATAATATGGTAAGGTCCAAATTGTAGAACACAGTACTTTAATCTAAATACTAATTCAATTTAATTAAATAAAAATAAATATTAATACCTGAATACTTTGCAGTTTAGATATAGGAGCACCAAATGCTATTCTTTTAGTTGCATATTCAACAGCAACGTCGAGAGATGCTTGTGCTATTCCAAGTGCTTGAGAAGCAATTCCGATGCGGCCAGCATCTACAATAATACACTTATTTTAGAAAAGTATTGAAAAAAAAAAAAACGAAATATAAAATTACCTAAAGTCATCATTGCAATTTTGAAACCCATACCAGGTTCACCTAAGATATTTTCTTCTGGAATTGAACAGTCTTCAAAAATTAAATTACTTGTAGACGAACCTCGTATTCCAAGTTTATCTTCTTTTTTACCCAATGAAAACCCTAACAATAAAATTCAGTTTATCATATCATCATTTTTAAATCGTTTAATCTATGTTATACTTAAATTTTATTTTTACCTGGATATTCTCTTTTAACTAAAAATGCGCTAATTCCTTTGTGTTTTTTAGCTTTATCGGTAGTTGCAAATACGACTGATGCTTTAGCTTCATGAGCATTAGTAATCCATGATTTAGTGCCATTTAAAACCCAATTTGGACCACTTTTAACCGCCATAGTAGAAGCTGCACCAGCATCACTTCCATTACCTTAAAAAAGTGGATAAAATCATACTAATAATACAAATTATTGGACTTGAATAACTCTTAAATAAAGATAATATAATTACAACTAATTGTTATTAATATTTCAATCAATAAGTTATAAATATTTGTAGTGATTAAAAAAAACCACAAAGTACAATATCAATATATTTTTGTTTATATTATATTATTTTATTATTCATAAATAGATTATTTTCAACATGGATTAATGCCTAGATTCTTTCCCAACATTATATAGACATAAAGGTAAAATTTTACTTAATAACTGCAGTAAAAATATATGTATATATAGAATAAACATACATTATTGAATTTTATTCAAACTTTGCAATCAAAAAGAAAAATTCTTTTGTATTGTATACTTGTTATACATTATTCACATCTATGATTAAGATCCTGTAACATTATTATACATTTTGTTGATGCTTGATAAAAGAGTAAAATTGTAATCTAGTTTAATTATAGATATAAATAATGTAATAAATCAAGAATGATAAACAAGTTATTAAAGGTCAATGTTTAATCAAATTAGTAATAGTAATTAATAATTATGATTTTTTTTGTATTAGGTTGAACTATTAACCTGAAATATGATCCAAATAATAATTATTCTTATTTTATACATATTGTTTATTTTTATCAAAACATTAAATATCAATAAGCATAACTAACAATTGATTAAATCATTTAACAATAAAATTAAATAAATCGTGAAATTTTATCATTTTTACATAATGATTAATTTGTTTATACAGAAACTAGACTTATCTGGAATTTCTTGAGTATACGGTCTATTAATTATTGAACAATAAATGTTTTAATTACCTGGTTCGCTAAGACCAAAACAACCAATTTTTTCACCACTTGTAAAAGGTCTGATATACTCCTCTTTTTGTTTATCATTTCCAAATTTATTAATTGGTCCGAGGTACAAAGAATTATTTACGCTCATAATAACGCCAGCTGATGCACAACCTCTAAAAAAATATTTATATTTAAATAATATATAAAAAAGTAGAAATACTAAGAAGTAAATTTATTTTTATATATTTTTAAATTTTTAATATACCTAGAAATTTCTTCTATTGCAATAGCATATGCCAAATAATCAAGACCAGTTCCTCCTAATGACTCTGGGATATCAATTGCCATTAAACCCAATTCTCCCATTTCTTTAATCTGAAGTACATAAAAAAATTTCCAATAATCACACATTTTAAACAGCAAGTAAAAAACAAATATTTGATTATAACAAGTCAATACCATACAAAACTTTAATTAAGGACAATAATCTTGTAAAGATATTTATAATATCTATTAATTTACCTATCATGTCTATATATTAAAAATAATCTAAGCAAATAACTTTGCAGCAATATTGTACTTGTAATGTAATATCTAATACTTTTTGAATTTAACTATATAATGTATTTTTAACATCAGCATAAAATATTAGAGTATAATCATAAATGTAAATATAACTCATCAATTACATAATCATTTAGTAGGAGGAATAGTATAATACACTTATTTATCATAACATAGATATTAAACATGCAAATATTAAAATTACTAAATGTTTATTATTATATAATTGATCAACATGTATGCAATTTCAGAATAAAGGTATTTATTAAATAGTCCACTGTCCACACGGACTTTGTATTTTGAATATAAATTGCAAGATTATTTCCATATAAATTTCAATGCATTAAATTAAATTACTAACAGATTATAAGTATTAATTAACCACATTTATCAATGATGCAGATTTATTATACTTATATTACCTACAATTATTATACTTTAAAGTTAAATATTTAACACAAGTCATCACAGACCTGTTTCTCGGGAAATAAATGTTCCTTGTCCACTTTGGCTGCAACAGGTTTTAACTCTCCTTCTGCAAAATCTCTACAGGTTTTATACAGCAATCGATGAGTCTCTGACAAGGACGACAAAGAGGCTATCGACCTTTTCGTGACACCATTTAGAGCAAACCTCATCCCTACACAATGCAACATTATACATTTATATATTAGAATACAACACAGTTTTTAATGATTTTAAACTATATTATTTATTTTATATTACTCTATTCGATATTAGCTCGGTTAAATACTGCTAGAAAAAAAATTATAACATTAATTACCTGAGTTTGTCAAAAGAGAAGATAATTTTAGGCTCATGATTTTTTTTTTCGATTTAAAAAAAAAAACTAAAAATGAGATGCGAAAATTACAGATTAACAAAATAACTATAAGGAATCGTTTCTATAAAAAAATATTGTAATTAAAATAATATGTACGATAATTATTATTGTAGTAATACACGACGAGTGAGGACATATATATAGATCTAGTATAAAAAAAAACACTCGTACAAGACACTACAAGTCGACTGGCTGGTCTGACTGAATGCAGTACCTAATTGAGTAATGCAAGAGCGGCGTAGTGCAGTACCAACTACCAATTATTCAAATAACATTTACGGTGAACATCGTGAACATAACACTATTCCATTTCCATCTGTGCATTTGTTTATAGAAAAAAAAAAAATAATGAAAATCACGACTGCACTCTAGTAGTAATAAAAAGCGTTAAATGTTCATGATTTTCATTTTTCGTTCGATTTTATCACAGCCCGCAGGCCGCAATGAGGATTATCTGGATCAGGGTTGGCTCCTTGGCTCGATTGGACGATTATAATTTGTCAAACAAAACGAATTTGATGGACAAAAAGTACTTAATACATTATACATTCAAACAATATTTGATTTCTCGACACGGTCATAGGTCGTGTAAGATGTTTTACCTACTTATAAATCCATCCCCCTCGCCACGTAGTTGTTTTCTGTTCACATATCAACGTCACAATGCTATTATATAATAATGGTACCAAATACTAGTACCTTCGTGATTAAGACTGGGGTCAAGAAATGCCTCGAGATAAATATCAAAAATGTCCCAACTTCCCTAGTAAAAATTCGTTAAACTCGAAAAACAGTACGACGGAAACGTGTAATTGTGAAATTGTGAATATTTTTCAGAATACAATTTAAAATAAGTACTTAAAAATTATAAAATAATATTTAGACTATTTGGGATAGTATCTTAGATCACATACGCATAACGCATATTATTATGATCTAGTATCTTGTATCTACAAGTTCTACAACTACGTCATGTTCGAATGACCGATATTTACTACTAATTGGACACTCGGACAACTTGACAGCAATCGATATGCCATCTTTTATTACAACAATAAATAATAAACGTTATAGGTACCTATGTTTTGTACTACAATATTTACGTTCGCTTCAAAAATAAATCGTAAATAATATTCTTATACCATTGAAAATCATCGATAACGTAGAATTGGTCAAAAATGTAAAATAAAAATTTCATTGAAATAATCCCAAGAAAACATCAGGGGGACAGAGCCAGATACTTAGTAGAACACTAAAAAAATTATATTACATTAAATTCAAATCCCAGTTCTAACTAATTAAATCTATACCTTAAACCGTTCACAATAAATATGCAGGATATAGCAACAGTTTGACATTTGACGTCAAGAGGTTATTAATAATACATAATATAATAATTTACTTCATCATAATTTTAAATTTAAATAAATGAATTTAAATTGTGTACATTCCACTAGACTACCAACAAAAAAGTGAAATACATAGTTTAAAATTTAATATTATGGTGATCAAATTGGACATTATTTAATAAAAATAAAATTTAAAAGGTTAAAAACTTGAAAAATGAAAACAAATTTTTATTTTTTTAAATTCTGATTTATATTCAAGGAAATAAAATAGAAATAACCACGCATAAATTAATATTTACAAAAAAAAAACCACATGTAATTCCATTCAACATTTTTCTTATAAATAATTAGAAACTACATAACAAAAACACAAAACAATAAACTTACCAAGATTAGTACTAAAAACAAAAAATAAAAACAATAACCCTTATACATACATTTTATACTTGACAATATGAAGACTATTTTAAAATAATATAAATCTTCTTTTATTATACAGTAAAAATACATAATTAATAAAAATAGTTCCTGAAAACTGTTTATATATTATCAATATATTTAGAAATTGTTTAATGATATAAAGAGAAGATTTTATAACAAAATTATTTCAATAACCTAAACTATAAAATATAATTACAGGTTTATGAACAGTCAACAAATAAATACAAGGTATGTTCTATTTTTAAATTGAGGTACTCAATAAAATTGTTTTTATGATATATAAAAAAATGTTTTAAGTTCTTATAATCACTAAAATTCTACAAAATAAAAATGTTATAGCTTGCAAATAAAAAATATTAAACCAGATAATGAATATTTAAAAAAAAGCATTATTTTGCATAGTTTTGTTGACTGTTAATAGACTTTAATTATATTCTGAGCTTTTATTTAAGTAAAATAAAAATTATATTTCATTTAACAGTTAAATTCACATACAATATTTATCTTTAGATGACTATTTTAGTTTCATAGAATTTTTCAAGATCAAAGAAATTTTTAAGATATTAATTTAATTTAATTTTAACTCTAAATCTCAAGTTAGGTTCAGTTCAGTAGTCACCAAACAAGCTGAATTTTCGAACTAACAGAAATCTAAAATTTAGGTCAATACAAACACACCTTTTATAAATTCTAAACTTAGTATAATAATTTACAGTTAAATATTGTATTACATATATTATAGAAGTTAAGTACAATTTATGGTAGTCACTAAAATTTAATAATAATGAATAATAAATTACTTTTTATTTAAAAAATGTTTTTGTTTTTAGTATTTGATCTAAAATAATAGTTAAATTTAACTAATTTTTTATGAACTGAATAAAATAAATCATAAGTCAACTATTAATAATACAATATTATATTTAGTATTATAAATAGCCATTATTTATATTAATATTATTGAAAACATTTAAAATTTTAAACATAAATAGTAAAACATTGGTCTTTTCGGTATTATGAAAGTTTTAAATATAGTAACAAAAATGAAGTTTAAATCAGTTTAACACAATTTATAACTTCTAATAATTCTCACGAAGAATCACCATCTCTCGAAACAAAACTAAAATCATAATAACAATATTAATTTATACAATTGTAATTATTTACATAATATTTGTTATACTAAGATTAAAATATAAATGTTTGCAAAATGTAGGCTGTTATGATGGTAAGGTTATAAAGGTTCCAAGCTTTCATCAATAGATTTCAATAAATTCTAGAATATTCAAAGTAGTCTGGTCAAACTCCTAAAAGTTATTATAACTCAGACTTTTACAAATAAGAATTGGTAAATCCTAATAAATATTTTATGATAAAAACTAAAAGTTTAAAATATTAAAAAATCATATATTGAATAGTATATTGTATATAAATAGAATTATATTTTCAAAATAAAATTTGTAGATCATTTGACTATTTTAACATCCATTGTATTTTATTTGGTAATTTGATTATTTAGCATATACTTATTAATCTATAACTTCTACTTATCTTATTTGTATAGAACTATAGACCAAAATTAACTATTAAATACTGTTTATCCTTGGGTTTACTTTAATTTGTTCGCCAATGCTCAACTACGATAATCTTGTAGAGTTTTACCAAACTATTTTAGATACTCTATAATTTACCAGTGCCAGTCTACATTTAGAAATTTACTGAAATGTTATACAGTAGGCAATACTCTAGGTTATAACTGTATTAAAACATATATTATGCTTAATAATCATTTACTTATACATATTTTAAATAGCTCACATAATTTCAGTCAACAATTATCGAAATATTCACAATTACCTTTCAGATAATAATCCATGTTGTGATAAAATTCCTCTTAATTCTTCATTTTCCATCCTTAGTTCATCATTATGTCTACTAACAGCCTCCATTTGTTTTACACAATCCATCAATCTTTGATTAGTTGATTTTAATTCATTAATATAATCGCATGCTTTTGCTAGAATTCCTCCTTTACTCTAGAATAAATAATAATAATTATTATGAATTATTATTACAAAATTGAAAATATTAATTAATAATTTATTATTTTAATTTTTAATGAAATAAGTAATTAATAAATAAATGAATAATACTAAATTTAAATTATAAAATTATAATAGATTTCAACTATTAAGAAAAATTTATATTTGAAGTCCAAAGTAGACTAATAATAAAAAATTTTAAGTTAACAATTACAGTATAACTTATAATTAAAAAAAATATTTGAATTTATTTTTAATCCAATAATGAAGATATTAAAAAAAAAAATCTATACACACAATGAAAACAAGACTGATATATTAATAATTTTCTTATAATTATTCATTAAAAAAACTTATTTAATAAATAGACATTATGAAAAAGTACCTAATATTACCTGGTTATCATAATTAGTCTTGTTTTCTTCAGCACAATCTGGTATAATTTTGCTCATATACATTATCCATTGGTTTATTTTATCACGTCTTCGACGTTCTACTTCATTGTGTGTCAATCGTCTTTTAGCATCCCTCTTTAAACATTATCATACAATTTTTTTAATGTATTTTAGTTTATTTATCAACAATATGAATATAAAGCTTATAATTTAACATAAGCTTTAAGATGATATTAAAATAATGCAAAAAAAGTAATGTTTATTTCAACATAATTAATGATGATAATAAAATATTATGTAGGTTAAATTCATTTTAAATTGCTTACTGTTACAACAGTACGATCTACTCGTTTTCTGGACACTTCACTATTGAGAGGTACAATAGGTCTTTTAACAGTTGTTGTAGTTGTAAATAAATCGTTAATTGGTTGTACAACAAAAAACTGAGCTACAAACAAAAACAACATTTAAAGATGTAAAACTAAATACTTAGTGTTTAGAATGCTTACTAGGATTATTGTTTGGTCTAAGCTCATATTGTGTAATGTTTGTATCATTGGTTTTACTCATAACAATTCCAGTTACGTTTCCGTTTTCTATGACAGCGGCAGTAGGTTGTTCATCAACAGATTCAAGAGATCCATCATCATCAGTTACGATCAAAGTTTGTGCACCAAGAATATTTGATTCTAGTTTAATAAGTTGACCATTGTTTGCCACTTTATAAGTATTACTATAATACAAATTAAAATTATGTATATTAACTTTCATATATTATTTGACGAGTTTGTAATTTCAAAGGCAAGGCTAGTATTTTAAAATAAGCTCTTAATATATTAAATATAATTTACCCAACATTTAGTGAATCATTATCAGACATTTTAATAGACATAATTCCAATCAAATTTTACTATAAACTTATAATTATTATTATTATAAAATTTGAAAAACTACAAACAGTACAAACGCAAGGAATAAGGATTGAGGATAGAATAAATACAGATAAAGAATAAAATATAAATTTATTTTCAAATAAAATAATCTTTAAAAGATAGAACATAAATATTTAGCTAATTTTATAAGTTGATAATGTTGATAGGAAATCACACCACATGGAATTTTATCATGGAAGAATAAAATTAAATATGCATTTGTAATTTAAATGTAAGTATGTAATTTAAATAATTTTGCAAAGCTGTGTCTCATTTCGCAGAAAACGCCAAAACGGTAATTTAAAATATGATATTGTATTATTGTCCACTTGTCCAGTAGTCAGTCACTCCACACTCCAATCAGTCCACTCGGTCCAATCTCGTCTGATGACTAACTTAATATTATAATGTATATATAATATGGTTTACCTAAACCGCCTATTACAGTATTAGGCACCTAGTCTTCTTCTTGCATAAACTTAATTTTGAAGTTATAACTCAAATTGGTTTTTAATATTGGGCAAGGTAGAAATAGAGCTGTTTTTTTCGTACCTACCAAGTACAATAATGTTGGTGTAAACTATAAGCACCGATTCGATGTTTAAAAAATTTAAGGTGCCTATTATATCATGGATCTACTTATTACTACCCAGTTCTTTATTGGTAATTTGAAGGTGGTTCCTTCATTCACTCAGGCGAGTGGCCCTCATACCGATGTTTAACAGCAAAAGGGTTCATTCATGAAACTGTTAATCAATAATCATTAAGAAAATTATGTTAACCCTTGGCAGGTGCGCACACATAGTGTTGAAAGATCATGGTTGTACGCAGAAATATCCAAAAAGACTACGTTTTTATCAAAAAATTATATTTTTTATCCTTATTTTTTTTTAAGTTTTTACTTTTTTGAATGACAACATAGTTTTAATTTCATATTCCAAAGCAGAATAATTTTCTGAGTATTTTGATATATAAAAATCGAATTTAGGGTGAGTAGTTTATGAGTTATACTTATTTTAACTATTTTAAATTTAGTCAAGTGGAGTGGTACGGAGTTACCCCGCAAAATGTTGTCCTGTCCACTACTCCGCTTGTCTAAACTTTAAATACGTATAACTCATTAACTACTCGCCCTAAATTCGATTTTTATGTATCAAAATACTCAGAAAATTATTCTGCTTTGGAATATGAAATTAAAACTATGTTGTCATTCAAAAAAGTAAAAAACTTAAAAAAAAAATAAGGATAAAAAATATTTAAAAATATAATTTTTTGATAAAAATGTAGTCTTTTAATAACTTGAAACTATGTAAAAAAATGTTTTCAAAAACATGAATACTTTTTGAAATAATGAGTGTTTTATGATAAAAGAATCACCCTGTATGTATTTCCTTATTTTTAAATTTAAGATTTTGTAATTTTTCTGTACTTCGCAATTTTACATATTTCAATTTGGATTTCTTTTAATACATCCATAAATTGAAAGATGTTTGTAAGTGCGAAATAGAAGAAGATGTTGAACTTTTGTTTTTATTATAAATAGTATAAGATTATACTTCACCTTTTCAGAAAGTTTTTTTCTGGGACCAATTTCAATGTGTGCGCCTACCAAAAATATCGTGAACCAATTCAAATATGTGTTGCTTGGAATGTTGGGAAACAATTCGGATGCAGTCGTTTTTTCGTCATTACTAATTTGGGAGCCATAAAACTATTGTGAAGACACAAAGGAGCCTTTGTCAAGTCGTGGGATAAAAAAGTTTGAATATCTTTAATCAGTTATCTAGTATTTACTTAATTTTGATTATTAAAAATGCTTTAACATTATAAGTAACCTTTTGGTAATCCTTTATTTTACAGAATAAAATGTTGATAGAGAAAGATAATAAAAAGATATTTCAATTTTTTTCAAAAGTTTACAGATATTTAAAAATTAGAATAACTGAAAAATGTAGTTCTGCAGTAAATGATAAATTGTCGATTTTTACAATATATTAACAATGAAATAATTTATAATACATACTTTGTGAATTTTAAATCTCAGTAGTTAATTAATTTGAATCTTAAAACTGATTTTTGTGCTTTGTATGTCGTTTTTGGGATTTAGGTTTAAATAAAAAAAAAATACAAAAAATAGATAGGTGCCCACATTTTTTGTATTACCAAAAATACAATGGAATGAAAAATAACAAATAATACATACATATTAAGTAGGATGAACATTCCCCACATAATAAAACATAAAATACTTTAGTACATTTATTAAATAACTAATAAAAAAACCAAAAAATTATCACCTGATTACAAAGAAATATATGGAGTTCAATTATTGTAGGTCAATCAAGTTATTAAAGATACTGTTTAAATGTAATGTGCAGCAATCATGTTTTTATTTCATTAGAGCAGCAACCACTGCCTTTGCATTCAGTGACTTGAGATCTGTATATGTTTGTCCAGTTCCCACAAATACTATTGGCTGACCTGTGATGTATGTCATTGAAATAGCAGCTCCAACCTAGAACGTAATTATATTTTTAGTACACTGAACACTAATTAGAAATAACATTATGATTATTTAGTCATTATTAAAATTAATTAATTTACTTTATCATCAATTGTGTCAAATTTTGTGAGCACAATTCCATCAATCAAGTGCGGAGTAACTGAAGATGAATAATCGGCCAAGGCTTGATTGAATTTTACCAGCTGATCAACTGCTTCATTGCCAACCAATGCTTCACCGACAAATAGAACCATGTCAGGTTCATTCACTTTAATCAACTGAAAATCAATATAACAAATATTAAAAAAACTCATAAGAATAAACAAATATACATAGCATTATAACATATCCAATAAATAATAAATTACTTTGGTCAAAGCTCGCATTAATGGCTCATTATCTTGCATTCTTCCAGCTGTGTCGACAAGAACTATATCATACTTGGCTTCCTTGGCGTGGTTTATCGCTTCCATAGCAATTCCAGCTGCATCCTTTCCTGTTATCACCATAAACTTAATGATTAGTGATATAATTATTTTTTATTTACTTTATTTCTTATATTAAATATTTACTATATATTTATTAAAAATAACAATTATTTTGGTTTTAATAGCGGTAAATAAAATATTATAGTTAAATTATTTATAGTAAAAAAATAATAATATAATACCATGCCTAGGTACGACGATTAAAATGTTCTTGGGCTACATATATTATCCTAATTAAATGTGGAATTCTAGTAAAACAAACCATCGGTTGGTAAAAATAGAAAGAGCATTAATAGCAAAAAAATATGGATGCTGAGCTGTTCTAATAAACATGGTAGTTGCATTAATATGACTATATTTTATCAATCCCGAAATGAAACAATGACTGAAGACATAGCATCTGACACCTAATGTTTCAAGACCAAGTACCTCATTTATAGGCCTCTAATTGTGGGTTATATGGGCAGTATTTAAACATTGATCTGAAAATTTTATGAACTGGTTTTATACTACATCAATTTGTTATATTGTGGCCATTAAATATACTGTGAACAATCAGCAGCATCATACTCAAATACCGAATGACATAACTACATTTTCTTAGTATTAACACTTTGACTGCAGCATGGTTTGACCTGAGCGATTCCCCTATGCTGAACATTTTTCATAATAATAGTAGTAAGTATAATACAAATATAAAAAATATTCCGAATCTCAAACCACCACAAATTAAACAATTTCAACCATTTGTCTATGCGGTGGCGCAAGAACAATTAGCTTGTTGTATGATGATATTATTGGGAAAGTTCAAATAGTAATATAAGTTATCAACAATGCGTCGACGCCCGCTACATAAAACAGGTGCGATATGTTGACGTCCCGCAGTCAAAGTGTTCTAAATAGTTCTAAATTGAAAATTTTTAGTCATCTTGCAGTGATATCATAAGGAATCCTGGAAAACTTTAGCCTACTACTCTGACTCTGATCATCTATACTTTAAATATTATAACTTATAACTACTCGTCTGAATTTCAATTGTATGTAAAAAAACTTAAAAAATATTATTGTTTTTTAAGTGTTGTTTTATTTTGACTGAAAATTATATAAAAGAAATACTTTCAAAAATATTAATAGTTTTTGCAATAATGAGTATTTCATTCATGATAAAAAAAAAAAATCACCCGGTATCATCAACAACAGTGTTCATTTGATATGCTAGAGTACAATCGATAAGAAATAAAGCGAGCAATAGTTTTCAACATTAGGTAATTTATCTGACTTCAAGATTGTTGTAAAGTTATCTTCTAAACTTTATATAAATATAAGTTGTTATATATTAAACCTACTAGTTAATGGATAAACAGTGTTATACAGTGTTATTAAACGTACATAATAAAGTTCATGTTAAATACTAACCATATCCTTTTTCATACAATTGTACCATTTGCTGATCATTATGTTTTTTTGCCGGATGAAGAGCATTCAAATGTTTTGTATGAGTTCTTAATTGTTCAACAGCACCTGCTCTAAATGTATCACAAGCTGCAATTAATACTCTCAGATTATTTTCAATCAACCAAAAACAAATCTGTAAATATGACAAAATAATAAGTAATCTATTTTAAATTAAAAAAGGACCAAATAAAAAATTGTATTCAATCCATACTTTTGCAAGATTTGTAGATTTTCCAACACCATTAACTCCACAAAATGCCATAACATAAGGTTTATCATTCTTTTTAGCCATCATTGCATCACGTAAAATATCAATCCTACGTTTTGGTGACAATATTTGTACTAGAGATTCGATCATAGTATTCTTTACTGTTGATGCCACCGATTCAAATGAACCAAGAACCTATAAAAAATAAATGTAAATTTTAAAAATATTTAAGATTATATTTCAATTTTTTAGTAAAAAATAATAATTTTACCTTTCCTTCAAGTTTAGAGGAAACAGAGTCACAAAGTTTAGTAGCTATTTCAATAGCCACATTTTTTGCAACTAAATGTTCTTTAAGTTTTTCCAACACTGGATCCATATCAGCTGCAGTCAAATTTTTTCTTCCAACTAAACCCCTAAAAAAAATAATTAAATTTTGGTTTTAATACATGGACAAAAATATTGAAAATCAATCATTTACTTGAACATAGAGAATACACTTTTTTTGCTATCATTTTTCCTCTTACGTTCAGCAGCTGTTTCAAATTTTTCATCAGATTCTTCTTCTTCACTCTCGCTATCAATTTCTATGTCTTTTATTCCTCCAACCATTTGCCCAACAATCTAATAATAAACATTATACAAATATTTACTATTTATTATATTTATTTTCTTAAAATTGTAAAATGTATAGCTTAAACCTTAAAAACAACTGTTACTCCAGTTAATTAAGATTGGATTGTTCAGTCAATCATAACTCAATTATTGACAAATCTCTAATATTAGACAGACCCTACTGAAAGTGTCAATATTAGTATTTTTAGAATGCTTGTAGAAGGGGCTGTTTAATGGTGGAAATACGCCAACACAATGACTATTTTAATCTTAACTTAAATGGAGTATATTATATAGATGACAATGAAATAAAATTTAATTAAACATTAATAAACATTTATTTACTTCATTATTTGTTTCGATTTCAATAGGAGTGTCTGCATTGTTATTTGGCTTATCTTTTGTATAATCTAAAGAGCTTATGTCCTTTGCTGCTCCGCCTAATGGCCATGTACGTGGTTGCTTAGTTGCTTTAGGAGAAGGTTTTGGCACTTTCCTAAATTAAATATGTTGGTTATTAATTATTTCTAAAATTTGAAAGAAAAAACAAATTTTTTTAAACACTTACTCTTTATTTTTTTTTAGTTTATTAGAATTTATAGCACCCATTTTTTGAGCCATTTTTAATCGGTTTTGAGCGATTAAGTCTTCCTCGTTAAATGAAACACCGTTATGGTTAACTTCTTTATCATTTTTTTGAGTTTCAATCATTTTTACTAGATATTAATAATTTAAATATTTATTATTTTCTTGATTTAGTAACTATTTTCTTTTAGCAATATATATAGTAAAAAGATTCAACTTACTATTTTTTTTATTTTCTTTATCATCGCCTTTTCGTTCAATCATAGATGCTACAGTTTTTTTTGATTTAGTAGACTCATTGAATGTACGCATCTGCTTTGGAATACAGGCTTGAGCCCTACCCCACTCTTCAGCAGATTTAAGAACTTCTTTAAAATTTTTACTGAATTCAAATTCCTAAGATGAAATGAAATTATTAATATTTATATTAAAAAATACACAATACAACCTTACCATAAAATAATTTTTTCGGGCTAAGTCATTTTTATACTTATCCCTAAATTCCAATTGTATATCGTCCAGAAATTTGTCTACATATGACAGCTGTAGTATTTTTTGAAATGCTATCACAAATACCAGGTCAAACTCATTGTCTAATCTATATTTCAATGAAAGAGAATCTTGTTCATAATTGTTGTTACTACTTGTCCTTTCCTGAAATAAATATATATATTTTACTACAATATTTCAAATAAAGTTAAAAGATAATTATAAAATATAAAACCATATCCAAAGAACCATGAGTATAATTAATTTGGACTCTTGTCTCCTAGATTTTTAGTCCAAGCGAAGTATAAGATAAATCTTAAGACTTAAACCACACAATGTTTTGTTTTGATGATATGTATATTTTTACAATTCAATTGCTTGCCATTTGCTATTATAAATGTTTATTACTATAGTATTGAATTTTTTTTTTTTTTTTTTTTTTATTGCTGTCTAGTACAGAAATAAATAATTAAAACGTAGGCACTAATCTTTAAAATTTAAGTTTTTAAGCAAGAATTAAACATGAAAATGATTTAAATATTATCGCATCTTAAAAAATATCTTATTATTATAATTATTTTAATTAATAATTGATAATAATTAAAATAATGTCAGTCTTTAATAATTTTTATCTATTTAACACAAATAGGTAATATTTTATAGTTTTCTATACATTTTTTTAATTTTCTGATAAATTAACTAAGTGAAACATACGTAACATATCTAACAGTATGTGACAAGAATATTATTTACCTGAAGAATAACAGTTTTGATCAACGAATTCACTGAGGGTATGAAAAACTGACTAATTTGACTGGTGCTTTGGAAACACCAAAGAACGATGCCGCCTTTGCTGAATATCGTAAAAAGGTCCAACATTTTTAATACAAATTACAAATAACAAAAAACAAAAATTTACAAATTTAATAATATTTCATCACAGACGAGACTGGCGCAAACCATACAAACTATTTCATCAATTCTCATTCACTTTTGTATTTATCACGTATTCACATTTACTGTTTAGTGTTCACGTAATCAATTTCACTTGTAAAACAGCTGAGTGAATGTGTGTAATGTAAATAATATTATGAATAATATGAAACGTGTAATCACCAACAGTTCTATTGTTACCATTCGTTTGGTTATAAAATGGTGATAACAAGCCACGCTGGCTTGGGGTAGGGCACTAAATGTAGGTAACACATACGAAACAGTTTCTGGACATTATAATATTTAATACAAATTAATAAATATGTATAATAAGTAGATAATATCATATTAACGTGTATTATATTCAGTGGCGTATTTACAGGGGGGAGGGGGTCCAACCCCCCACCAAGGATTGATTTTTTAGCGAATAAGAACCAAAAGCAGCTTGATTTCAAATTATAATTTGACTATATTTATGCATGCAAATATATTATAACGTAATAAACTTTTTACTTCCTCCCCAGAAATAAGTTGTAAATACGCATACCTACGTCACTGATTATATTTATGTAAATAGATCAGTTCTCTGCAATGCAATGGCGCAATCAGTTCACCAGGATTAAATAATTTAAAAACAATTAATACATTTGCAATTATTCTTGTGAATCATGATAATATGAAATGCGTGTGCATCCATATTAATATATTATTAATATTTAATAATACAAAGGCGTTTTTTTATCGACCAAAACTCAACACCTATTTCATACCTAATCCATTAATGTTTTTAAAAATATTTGTTAAATATAGGTAATTTCCAATCGAAATAAAAGAACGTTAAAAAAATATTAAATTGTTTAATATTTGTAATCGTTACCTATCATTTTTTAAGTTCTAACTTTTTTGAATGACAACAAACGTTTTTAAATTTCATATTCTGAAGCAGAGTATTTTTCGGAGTATTTCGATACATAAAAATCGGAATTAGGACGATTATTTTATCCGAGCCCTGAGGTTACTATCCCACCATCGAAGGGCAAAACGTTTCATTTTTACACATTATGAACAAGTAAAAGTAGTTGTTTCTGCACCGTGCCCTGCAGTCGTGTAACTTTGATAGGAATGACGCTGTTTAACTTATTAGTTATTAATTTATTATATATTAGCACATAATAACTATAAAAGTATAAGATAAGCCACAATGAACCATTATTGTTACACTTAAACCTAATAACAATAACACAAACATGGGAAATTATTCTTTGATTATGAAATCAAAAATATTTACTTTTAAAAGATATTCAAACTCAGACTTTAGAATTGTCTGATTTTAGAATATTAAACCTACAAATGCATATCAAACAGTAAACTCTGTCCCAATTTGTTATTTTATGATGAGAATACGCATAACTCTTATCTCCAACCGTTTTCAAAGTTATTATGACAGGTAAAGTGCTGTTCTCAATGTGTAAAGGTTCTAATATCACAACCCGGTTTTATATCTATATCTATATCTATATATATCTTTATTATTTTTCCATGTTTACTGACAAGTTATAGATATAA
Organism: Rhopalosiphum maidis; assembly: GCF_003676215.2. Taxonomy (NCBI): domain Eukaryota; kingdom Metazoa; phylum Arthropoda; class Insecta; order Hemiptera; family Aphididae; genus Rhopalosiphum; species Rhopalosiphum maidis. The sequence goes on from NC_040878.1 coordinate 49,872,024, forward strand.
GTGCAATAGTTTTGGGAAAAATAATTTGACCTTTCCATCACAGCAATACATAAATATGAAATAAAATATACACGACAATACTGATAGATAGTTTGTGGTTAACGGTTAACATACGTAATTTGATACAATCATTAGTACAGTAACCTGAGTAACGAGTAACCCACTCGACATCTACTGAGCAGTAAGTATAATCTACACACTATGTTTTATTGAATTTTTGATTACCTTTTTTTTATTAAAATATATATTTACAATCTGTATCATTTATACAATAAGCAAATGTGATAAGCAGCAGAGACTATCATAAGTAAATATGACATGATTTACATGAGAAGGGAGACTATCCATTGACAAAATTACCTATACAATGTTCTTATAGTTGTTATTCCTTATAAGTTCTATTAATAAAACAGTACGATAACAAAATTATATACATTTTTTTTTTAACAAAATTCACTATATTTTCATATAAACAATTTTAAACGAACAATAATAATTATAGTAAATAACGATCATAATTTTTGTATAAAAATATAACAATAAAAAATACACTATAATAGATAATCAAAAAATAAGGTAAAGATTTGTAAAAAATATTATGATTTATAGAATATAGTACACATTGATGCAAAAGAATATTGTATTTTATATTATAATTTTGAATCAATAACAACATTTTTTTTTTTTTTAATAAATAATAATAACAATAAAAAACATAGTATACATAATAGCGAATAAAAAAAATAAAGTAAAGACTTGTGTTTATAACGTTAAAATATATTTTATACAATTATGAAAAATATTATAATTCATAGAATATGACTGAAACAATTAGACTGATGCAACGACATTTTGTGGAACAAAAAAAAAATAGTGTGTGTGTTATTTTTTTAAATTTTTCTGTCTGTCATCACGTTTTTAAGTAGTAATAATACTTTGATTTTTGACTTCAGTCACTCTTTGAAAAAGGAAAATTCAACTAGTTGATACTTTGTGGGGGGGGGGGGTCAAAAATAATTTCCAGTAGTTTTCAAAAGCGTAAAGTAAAACCCTAAAAAAGTGACGGAAAAAAGAAAATTCTAAGCATAGTCAGATTTGTCAAAATCGATATTTTGATTTTGCTGTAACTTAAAAACGAATCATTGAAAATACTATATACTAAATAAAAATAATGTTAGAAATATTTTGTGATTAATTTTTTAAAACAATAAATTTTAAAGTCTCGTGCTTAAAATAAAATATATATATATGTGTGGTATGACATGAGCAGAGTATCAGTAGTATAGGTAAACTCGTTAGCACCTCTGGCCATCTTAGAAAAAAGCGCCTTTTTGGCAATTAAAAAAATTGACAAATGTACGCATTAATAACAATAATTAATATGGGATATTTATAGAACAATTTGAGATTTTCTTTATGCTATTTCTATAATTTTATTATTAAATTCACACGTAATAGTGTGTATAAATAAACAAATTTATATTCATTTCAAAATGTTTACTGAAAAAATTGTCGTGTTTAAGATTTAAGGTAGAATATAAATACTAGTTACGTAGAGGCATACTTCGTCATAATCCTTGCCGCGTTACTGGCTAAACTTATTTAATACTTATATAGTATTTTAGTATAGTTAGTATTATTTTTTATTAACGTATATTGGCTAAGACATTATAATTTAAAACATAACGTATTATTAAAATTGTAAATTATAATTCATAATAATAAATGATAATAAAAATATAAGATAATACACTGGCTAAATAATGTTTGTTATTCATTTTTTTTTTAATGAATACATAGAACTAATAAACTAATAAACATATAAAACTGTTTATTTTTTATTATTGTTTTGATTTTTTTGATTTCGTTCAAAAAACATTTAAATAATATACATCAGTTTTTATTTTCATAAATAATATCTATATTTTTTTGATTACTGTTCTTATTTGTAATTTTTAAAAGTTTCCGCAATTATTTTTAACTTTCCTTGATTTTTTTGTTCAAGTGGAATTTGTTGTTTTATTCTAAACATAAATTATTAAATCGTTTAATAATTTCATACCTACCACAATGTTACGTAACAGTTAAACGTACACCGTAGAAAAATGATTGAGAGTCCATGTGATGGTAAGCTTATTTTACTTTTATATAAGCCTTGATAGGGTAGGATTGGCTCGACCAGTCATCGAGCAAATTCGATGAGCCGCTCATAATTTTGGGCCGTTCAAGTCACGAGAAGCCGCTGACCAAAAATATATTACCTAAGTGTTAAAAGTTGAAAAAATGGAGAGTAAAAATGTTGGACTTGCGCAGACCAAAGTACACAGTTGTAAGTAATTGATATTATAAAACTAGGAAATTCGGTGAGTTTATGAACCTCTTACCTTATTACATAATAATATTTATATATTAAGCATAGTTCTAGAATTAGAAAAGTGTTGAATTTAAATAACAGTAGTCGGAGGAACGTAATCGTTTTATGTAAAGTAAACCCACTTACACAGCGATAGCACCTTACCGCACTACTCTTAATCTTATCAGGTTTCAGATGAGAAACTCATAAACAATTTTGTTCGAATTTAAATATAAAATTTGATAAATAGCTACCCAAAATTTGGGACATACGTAAACTGCGCCCAAATTTAAGCCCTGGAATATCTGAGTATTTTGATAATTATTTAATGGAATCAAAGCCTGACGACGAGAAAATTACACGATTTGTTGATTCTTTGGTTGATGTATATATATAAGTGAAGAGGCTCAGTATCCACCTGAAATATGGGCTCAAACATCAGCAGAGTCAATTTTAACCACAAATGCATGCGAGTCATTTCATTCTCACTTTAATTCTAGCTTTTATACACCGCATTAAAATATTTTCATGTTTGTAGAAAAATTAAAAGATATTCAAATAGAAACGTATATTAAATTAAATAGTGTAATTGATGAGTATGCATCAACAATATGTTATTATTTGTCCTAATATTGTATTTATTTTTTTAATTTTAATTTTATTCTATTAACTATTCATGTTATAATATGGTTGTAATGACTAAGTATAAATAAGAAATGTTTTTATTTGTCCTAATATTGTACTTTTTTAAATTTAAATTTTATTCTATTAACTATTTATGTTATAATATGGTTGTAATGACCAAGTATAAATAAGAAATATTATTTTTTGTCCTAATATTGTACTTTTTTAAATTTATATGTATTTTTTGATTTTTAATTTTATTCTATTAACTATTTATGTTATAATATGGTTGTAATGACCAAGTATAAATAAGAAATATTATTTTTTGTCCTAATATTGTACTTTTTTAAATTTATATGTATTTTTTGATTTTTAATTTTATTCTATTAACTATTCATGTTATAATATGGTTGTAATGACCAAGTATAAATAAGAAATATTTTTATTTGTCCTAATATTGTATTTTTTGATTTTTGATTTTATTCTATTAACTATTTATGTTATAATATGGTTGTAATGACCAAGTATAAATATGAAATGTTATTATTTGTCCTAATATTGTACTTTTTTAAATTTATATGTATTTTTTGATTTTTAATTTTATTCTATTAACTATTCATGTTATAATATGGTTGTATTGACCAAGTATAAATAAGAAATGTTTTTATTTGTCCTAATATTGTACTTTTTTAAATTTAAATTTTATTCTATTAACTATTTATGTTATAATATGGTTGTAATGACCAAGTATAAATAAGAAATGTTATTATTTGTCCTAATATTGTACTTTTTAAATTTATATGTATTTTTTGATTTTTAATTTTATTCTATTAACTATTCATGTTATAATATGGTTGTATTGACCAAGTATAAATAAGAAATGTTTTTATTTGTCCTAATATTGTACTTTTTTAAATTTATATATATTTTTTGATTTTTAATTTTATTGTATTAACTGTTAATACTGTTAAATATTAACAGCTGTATTGAACTAAGTATAAATTAGAAATTGTAATTTTGTAAAATATAGCTCTTCATTTTTAAAATTTTTCCAGGGCGCAGTTTACAAGTGTTTACCTGTACCTTGGGCGCAGTTTACAATCGTCGAAATTTATTAACTTGTTTTTACTCCTTGAATACGATCTGATTAATAATTCCTCAGTACATGTAGCTTCGTCCTCACTTATTTCTTTAGATGTTAAGACACGCATTTAAATTCAACACTATAGTAATCTGGAAATGTGCGAATGCCGTGCTACGACAATACTAAAATTATAAATTTAAACCAATTATAATAACTCCTTATTAAATGTATAGTTTGGTATTTATTCGTTTATATCACCTATATATGTATTGCGTAGGTATATTATTGGTGTATAAGACGCTTTTTATACGCGAGAAATTTCAGTTACTAATTATCAATTATTTTAGTCGATCGGCGGTTCGCGCGTTCTCGCTTACGATGTGGATTAGGCCTACTGGGGACACCACAATAAAAAAAACGCGCCTCGTGTAATACCTCATAAAGTCATAAATAATATACGGACGATGTTATTGTATGTAGTTTAACAATAAAGGTGGTGAGGAAAATTACACAACACTGTTATTATTATCTATATTATGTATCTTCTATACAACTTATACAAATTATCAATTAAAAAATTATTTAGATTAAGAAACGAGAAATAATATATTTATAAAGTACCTATTACAATAAACCTAACGTTTTTGTGTCTATGTTAAGGCGATTTATGACCGCAGTAGGCGAATGTTGACAGTCACCGGTGTATGTTGAAATTTATCAAAAATCTTAGTGAATGTTAACAAATGGTCTTAACGCATTCTTAGTGTTCTTACACCGGTGATTTTTGAAATTTACAATAAGTGTTGGTAAATGTTGACCACACATGAAGCACTATGTAATAATTCACTATATACTAAAAGGTATTTTCGTATTATTTTGTAGAATTAAGACGTTATTGCCCAGTTACAATATGCGTTGGCGACGTTTGGACGTTATTAATGTTATGGCATGAGGCATTTCAAATAATATTATGGATGATCATAAACTCATCGTCCCGTTAACATTAAGTGAAACTAAAATTATTCATTATCTAAAGAACAAAACATCAAAGAACTGCTCGAAGCTCATATAAATACTGTTCATAGAAGTCTAACCAGAATGATGAACGAATTGCAGAACCATTTCAAAAATAAATTGAAAAAAAAATCTAATAAAAAAAAAAGTTATTGTATAAGAATTAGTGTTGAGCAACGATATAATATTGTTCCGATTTTCCCGACATTGTATCGCTATACCATGATTTGTTTGATAATCGATATCGTATTGAATTACATTTTTATAAATTTATTGATAAAATTCAGGGGTGGATCTAGACTAAGATAACAGGGGGGGGGGCGATTTGTAAAGGGCACACATTAATTTTGATAAAGTATTTATTTAGGTACATACATATGTTACTTTCCACAGTCTCGTACAGAACAAAAAAATATTTTTTTTATAACAGTAATAAAAAAATATATCGTTATAATTTTGTTACCCTTGAAGTAAAATGGACGTGTTTGTATTTTGACCATTGGGGATGACTCTATGTTGTCCTGAGGTGTGTTGGGTTGATTTTGAGATGACATATTAATGGGCGGAGGACTGAACACCTCCAGAGGAGAATCGACAGCTTCGGAGAGAAAGGCGTACCTATTGGGAGAAACAAATAATTTGCTTTTTTTTCGCAGTCTTTGGTAGACGATGATGATAAGTTACATTTTGAAATATTACGAGGCATATTTAAAACTGGATATAGAGAACGCCATTAGCGAAAGGCGATAACGGACGGAGGTAACGCATGTCTGCTCGCGGTGAGCGTTAACAACCGACTGGAAGATGTTCTTATAGTTGTTATTCTTAAAAGTTATATTTATAAATTGGTACAATAACAAAAAATATATACAATTTTAAACAAGCAACAATAATAATTATAATAATAATAACAATAATAGTTTTTGTATAAAAATATATAAATATAACTAACAATAACAAACATAGTATAAAAGATAATCAAAAAATAATGTAAGTATTTGTAAAAAATATTATGAATATAGAATACAGTACATTGATGCAAGGGAATAATATATTTTATATTTACAATTTTGAAATAAAAACAATTTTTTTTTTTTTAAATAAATAATAACAATAAAAAACATAGTATATAGATAATAAAACTATAAGACTTGCGTTTATAACGTTCAAATATAGTTTATACATTTATGAAAATTTTGTGGAACACAAAAATACAAAATAAATAATATAATTAATAGAAATTTGAATGGTTTAAACTTAATTTATGTTGAATTTTGGATTTCTATATGTGTGCATATTGTAATGAATTTTAACAGTTGATATATTAAACAGCAAATGTATAATTAAGGTACTTTATATTGTGTTATAATGAAAATTTAGGTGTTGGCAGAAATGATTGGCTTTGTATGAAGTATTGTAATAAATAAAACGAAAAATTGGTCCATTCC